>NW_022684135.1:1015340-1039527 GCF_011630105.1 Anneissia japonica | reverse complement strand
AAAAGTAAAATGTAAATGGCAATTTGTTTGATGTTAGATTCCTTTTAAAAACTAAATTATTTATGATAAAAAAATGCATATATTGACTCAAGAAAATCAGTTTTAATACAGAATTTGATTATTGGGGCTATTTTTACCTACCTGTCATATGGGGCCATTTTTACCGGGGCCATTTTTTCCGGGGCCATTATTTCCGGGGCCATTATTTCCGGGGCCATTCTTACGTAACACCAGAAAGGCCTAATGTCCCAAAAGATGGTTGGAAATCAGGAAAACTTTTAAAGGGTAGAATACAACTCTTGCAAACTCAATATAAAAATTAATCGTGTTTACAGTACGTGTTAACAAAAAAAAATGTGTAAAAACAATGTTGGCTCTAGTTTACAAATGTAAAAGATATTACATTTGCCTTTTTTGTCAACATTTCTTACTTTTGACCTTTAAAAAAATATAAAAATGGTGTTTTAAACACCTTTATGTACTGTTTTGCAGCACTTGCTTTAAGGCCATGGTTAATGTTAATTCCTTCTCCATCCTTATCAATCATCTCACTATTATAATTTTCCTTGAGTGAAGCTGTAGCTTTTTTCTTTCCTTCTAATCCTGAGGTCCATGGTTCAGACTCGTTCAAAAGGATTTCTTTCATAATGCTTGATGAATTTGATCTGAAAGAAATATATTAAAAAAAAATTTTAGGACCTCCATGTCAGTTATATAAAGTGGGCGCAACCACTTTTTCAAAAATCTGTGTCTCATTACCCATTCTGAAATTTTTCATCATACACCCTATTTAATAACATTTTTCCCCTCTGGAGCCTGACCTAAAAGGTAGGTGTTCATCCAGGGGTTTTTAATTTGAGGGAGGGAGTGTGTGTCTACTGCTGGACTTTTTAGTGAACTTTTTTAGGACATGTCTGTCTAGACCTCTCTTTGTTGACAATTCACTAAATAACTTAAGGGAGGCAAGTTCAGACGAGTCAGAAGTAAGCTTTGAATTTAGCAGTTTACTGGTCATAAGCCCTGGGTAGTGCCTGTGAAGACACTCTTTGTATTAAGTTCTTCAATGTTACTACAAACAATTTACTCCTGAGCAAGTGTGCTACTTCCGCGTACACAAGGAATGTACAAGGAGTACGTACTCAGAGTTACGTGCCATGTAGACACACTTACTTCAGAGCTCACAAGTAAATGCGACCTTTATTTTGACCTCAAAGATAAATAGCTACAAATGAGTGCCAAAATAACATTTCCTGTGATGTGTAAACCTTTGTAGACATGATGTTTTTATAATTGTTTAAAATTCCAAGAATTTGTATGCAAAAATAACTGTTGAGAGACAACGAAAATGGGAGGTTCCAGAAAATTTTTGTAGTTACATCTAAACTTTGTACTAACTTTGAAGTAAATAGAACATGCACTGGGTAGGCATTATGTGAACTGTCATCGGAGCATGCACGTAAAATTTTTATGTTGTAATTTTACTTTAGGAGGAAGGCAACTTTTATTTTTACCTTTAGCTTATGACCCATCCCATATAAAGTTCAGAAGCTAAGAATCACTAAATAAAATGGGCAAAATACACACCTTGGTGCTATTGGTGGTCCGCCACTGTCTGTCTTCTTGCCAGTCATGGTCTTCATGAATGAAGATGAAGCTTTGTGCTTGCTTTCTAATCCGGGGGGCCATTGTTCAAATTTTTTGATGCACTGTTGTCTCAACATGCCTATCATATTTGGTCTGAAAGAAATTTATTTTAAAAATGTTGGGACCACCATGTCAGTAATCAATTATAAATGTATGCTTATTAATTATTGGGCTGCAGAAAATATCAAATTTTATCAGATTCACATATAATTTTATTAACTTCCAGCAATCCTTAGAGGGAGAATTGCTAAATAAAATTAAACAGTTAAAACATTTTTCAGCTATTGTAAGCAGTGCATACCTTGGTGCCATTGCTAATTGGCCATTGTCTCTCTTTTGACCAGTCATATCCATCATGAATGGAGCCGTAGCTAGGTCTTTGCCTTCTAATCCTGGGGGCCATGATTTATTAGCTTTAAACCGAATTTGTGCCATAATGCTTAAAGAAAAAGAAAATTATTTTAAAAGGTTTTAGGACCACCATGCCAGTAATCAATACTAAATTTATGCTTATTAATTAATAATAGACTGCAACATATTTGTTGTTTTTTTCAGATTCACATGATTTATTAATTTTATTAATAAATTTCAGCAATCTTTAGGTTTACTTACATTATATTTTTCATTTCTTACAACATGGTCTATAGAGTGTTTATAGAGTCAATACATTAGTTATTGAGAAGCGTAGTTTACTGCTTTGAGGAATTAGTACTCAGGTCTCCACAGACAAAGGGATTTCATAGTATCCAGTTTAGATTTTTTTTGTAGTACCTTTCACTGTTATATTGTTATATTTAATTATTTTTATAAGTTGTCTGGAAAACATTAATTTTTCTTCACTAGCAATAGATGTTAAAAAGCTGACTTGTAAAATTAAGAATCTAAAAATTGCAAAATAAAATGTGAAAATTACACAGTTAAAACATTTTCTAGCTATTGTTTGTTTTCAGACAGAGGGATTGCCTGATATATTACATCTTTATACATCTTTTATTACTTACTTAATTTCATCTGGTTGTGTTGAATAAAGCTGATCTCCTCCTAAGGACTTCAGTCTTGGAATATAATAGGAGTTGTAGACATTGGATCCCCTTGTTTGGTACATTAGTTTTTGAGAAGCAAAATTTACTGCTTTGAATTCCAAGGAGAAATTAGTACTCAGTCTCCACAGAGGATTGACTGAATATTTGGACGAATAAAATTAATTGCTTGTTTCACATTCCCACCCTCATCAAATTTGGAACCTCATGAAAAAAATTACTAATTGCTATTTTTCAAAAAACATTCATTTTTCCATGACAAAAAAAATAAAGACTATCTGAAAGAATGATGCCAAGGCTAAGAAGAAGTGGGAAAATAAATGGCAGAAATATTACAAAGATTAATTTACAGTACTTATTTTATTATACCTCTCTATACATATTTTATTTTATTCTTTTTCAACTTACTCAAGTTGATCTGGTTGTGGTGGATAAAGCCGACCTCCTAAGGATTCCAGTGTAGTATAATAGGAGTTGACATTGGGTACATTTGTTGGGTCCCCAAACCCCCAAAAGTGGTTGTACAATAGAAATCCACCGGTTGATACCTTGATATCACTGCAATGAGCCAAAAAGATATTGTGAAAATAGTGCAAGTTTTCTTTCAATTAAAGAGATTTTCAGGGTCCTTTGCAGCTTTGTTTTTATTTATTGATTTTTTTTTATTTTTATGATTAGGCTAAAAACCCTTTTTTCATGATTGGCTACAGTAGCTGATCATCCAACAATTATTGTCTGAATAAACATGTAAATCTTCTCTACTGGCAATACATAAATAAAACACTTTTTACAAACCAACCAAATAAACCAAACCAAAACCAAATAAATTGGGGAAAATTTACAGTCAAAATATTTTCTTTCAGGCAACTAGTATAGCTATTGTACAGTAAGCAGTACCTACCTTAGTGCTGTTGGTGGTCTACCACTCTCTCTCCTCTTTCCGGTCATGTCGCGAGGTGGTATGATTGGACATGGGTAATGTTCACTGGAGGTGGGAGGTTTATCATACACCTCTGAAATGATAATGCAATGGTTTTTGTTTATTATGTTTAATAGGCTTCCTGTATGTGTTACGGAATTTATTTGAAAACCATAATAAGATATTTATTATCTCATTAAAAAAATTATGTTAAGTCATTAACTCGGGTATTAACCTCCAACCAAAAACAGATTCCAAAAATTAAATAATTTTCCCTGGTTTCCTACATTGGCACATTGTATTTTGCAGGAATTTATGGAAATGTATTTTCATATGATGTACTGTATGTGTATTACTACATACACTTACAAGGGTTGCTATAATACAAAGTTTAAAATTTCGGTTGCACAAAATAGTGTAATAACAGGCTTCAGGTACATCTAGACTGTGAATCAGGTTTAAAATAATATGCTCTTTAGGTCTATCCTTTTTGTGGCTTTATGGGTTATATGGGACCCTTTGGGAACACTACTGACTAAAAATAGAAAACTTTTATTTAACTGTCATTTTTTTTTATTGGTAATATATGTAACCATGTCATATCTGGACTTCATCCATGTAGCTTCCATATTTTTTGCACAACGAAACAGTACCCCAGTATCCAAATTTCCTGTGTATTTTTGGCACATTGCAAATCTTTTGCCTAGCAGTGAAGTAAGCTCTCAAGAGTGACACATGGATTGGAGTGAAGTTATTTGGTGAAACACCAAGGGGGTCCTTGGGCAATACACAACTTACCATTACTGCTTTGTTTGTGCTCCCCGAACATCTCAGTTGACGTGATTATTTGGGATTCCTTCACATCACTGTAATGATAAATGCACACTATGAAAACTAAAAATATTTGACAGCAAATTAATTTTTTATACACTTAATCAAACCTCCTTATTTAACTTTTCAGTAAATCTGTTTATTTCTACCTGTGTTCAAGTTATTTAAACTTTTGTACTTTTATCAGATGTCATTTAAGCGAATCAATTGGAACTTCTTTCAGAATGATTTGAGAAGGTCAGACATACAAATCAACTTCAGCAAAGATATGGACAAATTATTGAGGAATAGGAAGGCTTGCACACAATTCCTAAAAAGCAGTGTATCTAAGTGTTAAATTTACTGTTCTATCACTCTCTATCTTTGGAAAAATAGAACTTTCCATCTTTGTGTGGTAAGCAAATGCTCATTGCTGTTTAACTGAATCATTAGCTAAAGATAATATGCTAAAATAAAATTTAACTTTGCATAAATTATAGTAGATTTCAGATGTGCCGTGCCATAGGTCTAAGGCCCAAAACAAACAAAAAAGGTAGTTTATCACCCTCAACTGCATTGCTTTTAAAACCTTTTTTTTTTATGTTGATCGTGGGTAAAACCTCAATGATGTATTGTAATTGAATATCAGTGCACCAGCAACAAACAAAGCAAAATGAAAAAAAAAAAAAAAAAATAGATAAAAAGCCTCCCTCACTCATCACTTTTCCAGTCTAGAGTGATAAACTTAATAATTGTTTTATTTCAATGATTCAAAAAAATTGAGTAACAATTACTGTACGATAATAATCTAATTCAAAAATTGTGATAACCAACTTGTAAATAACAGATACTAGCTATTGTAAGCAGTGCATACCTTACTGTTGGTGTGCCGATCAAATCACCTGGTGACATGATTGGTCTTTGGTGGTGTTGACTGGAAGTAGGAGGTAACTTGTCGTATTCCTTCACAGTGCTCATCTCTGAAATGATAAACAAAATGGTTTTTATTTATTATGTTTAATAGGCTTCCTGTTAAGTTTTGTCATTTATTTATAGTGAACTATCTGAAATCTGTAATTAGATTGAATCCATTGAATTGTCTCCACATGGAGATAAACAAATCTTATGTTTGTGGGAACAGCATACCAAACCAAAATACAGATTCAACCGGTCTGTACGGTTGTAAAGAGGCAAAATTTCTTGGTTTAACCTGAGATCAAAATCTTACAGGAAATCACATATGAACAACATTCAAAATTTGTGCACCAAAATTGGAGTGCTACTGTTAAATAATGTGAAGCTTTTTATATTGGAATTCTTTGCATTTATTGTTGATTATATTACTAAGGTTGAAATTTAGATCCCCTAAAATAATTTGGTAGAGGTTAAGGTATATCTGGCTCCATAGGAATGTCTGATATATTCATTAGCTCTCTGGTAATTGGGCCTTCTTTGAGTAGAGACTTTTTGTGCCTTACAGATTCATCTGAGACCCTTCAAACAAGGCCTCTATGAGTTGGGGGCCCTGTGAAGAGCACAATGGCATTGCATTCTTGAAAGCTGTGAGATTTTATCCTCCTGTGGATATACCAAAAGACTATTCAATTTTCCCTATGGTCAGCCATTGCAATTAAGCAGTATTATCTATGACTATATATTATGATTAGTTTAAGGTTCTGAAGTTGTGTATGCTACTTTTTGATTAGGCCTATATGTACGTATCTGACATACACAAGCATACACAATATTAAACATCCAAATTTGTTCCTGCCAGTTAATATCCTGATTTGTTTTCAATGTTCTTGGAGGGAGGTGGTTGCATAGAGAGGTTCAACTGTATTTCTTAAATACTTTAATTGACTTAATTTATTATTTATTTATATTAAATTTGAATGAAAGAAGTGGACAGTGGATGATGACTAGGGGTATCAAGAGTAAGCCAGTTACCATCAGTGAATTCCTGGCTAGTGAATTGATAAAATTTACTGAGTAGAAACATACCTGTAGTTCATGTAAAAAATTAATGAAAGTGAGGGGCAACTGTTATAAAGCAGACTTATATAATGATAAACATTTTATGCCTATTGTGGCTATATAATAGTACATGATCAAAAAAACACATACGGTTTTGAAATCATTGTATTAGCCTTAGGCCTGTAACAACATGACTTTTTATAAGCAACCAAGCGTGCAGTGAACCGGTTCAGCCACATACGATAATATTGTTGTTGCATTCTTCTAAAACCGAAAGATAGACGATAAACAATGCAGGCTAGGCCTAAATTTTGAGAAAACAATGTATCGTACCTGCCGTAGACTGTCACACTTGCTGATGTATCGTACCTGCCGTAGACTGTCACACTTGCTGATATACTGGTTATAACTGATTAAAGAAGTTTAATTTCAATTTCTTGCTGCCTCACGTGGTGTATTATTCAGCACCCTTCGCAAACCACATCAGTATTATAACTATAGAGGGCTTTTTCAAATCATGAATATTCAATGAACTGTTCTGAACGAGAAAGAAAAGAGAAGACAAAAACAGTAAGAAGAGAACAAAAATATATAAAATTATTGTGTAATACTGTAGAAAATGAGTTGTTAATGATAGATTTTAAAATTTTATTTGTGTTATTCCTTTATTATTACTAATTTGAGTAAGAACAAAAAGTTTGTTACTAGACTTTACCCCACAAGCACAAATCTGGAAGAAATATATTGTAATGCCATAATTTTATGCATTTTATTTTAAAGATTTTTTTATTTCCTATTTACCGGAAAATAATAATTTTACACTAACACATACCTGCAAAACTAACCATATAGGGAAATTTAAAGGCATACCAACCATTTTAATTTTTTTTTTGTCAGTTTTGCAATTGTCTAATTTTTAAAAATTGTGTATATATATTTTTATATAATAATGATCCTATATATTATTGCTGTTTTTATAATTGATGTTTAATGGTTAAAATGTGACTTATTTGTTTTGTTTGTTTTTACTTGTTAGTATTATTAGAATTTTCATATTTAGGCTTTGAAGTGCAATTTTTAATTGAAATTTTCATACTTTTTTATTAATGATTTTTTTTTTTGGATTCACAACTTTTTCATATCTTGATTGGGACAACTATATTTTTTAAAGGATGTTAGTAAAATTTTGAAAAAAATGTAATAATTTAATATTCATTAATATTCCTTGATGCTATTTCAAAGTTACACAAAAACATAAAGCAAAAGAACTAACAGTGGTAAATCTATCGAAAAAGAAAATCTAAAAAAATAAATTGTTTAAAATTCTCGTCAATGGAAAGGGATGTATTATTTATGAAATATGGCAGAACCAACTACAGTAAATGCCTGTCCTATGAAATCTTACCATCACAGTTCTAGGAAAATTGCCTTCAAAACTGATGATATAATTTATTTAATGATGATGGAAATGCATTGTTCTTCTGTCAGAAAGTTCAGGTCTAAACAGTTGACAATTATTTTAAAATGGAGCAACCCACTTTTTATTGCTAATAGTTTTTAAACCTATTTTCTAACAATTTTACTAATAATTCAACTACAGTGGCCCCCTCCTTTAGGACACCCTATTAAAGGAAACATCAATAATAAGGGGACACTTGTATGGCCATCAAACGATCTTTTAACACTACAGTCAATGCTGTAATAGTGTAATTCAATTCAATTAAATCTTTTATTTCAGACAAAAGTTCATATACACAATAACCACATTGGCTACTATCCACTCAGAGATATTCAAATTATCCTTTGACATCCTTAAAGCAGGGCATTCACTGCAGGGCTTGAAAAAATGCACGACCAGAAGTATTGATCTTTAACCTAGAGGCAAAAATTTAATGCTTAACCCTTTCCAGTCTGCCCCATTACCATTGCTTGAGGCTGTACCAAAGCTGATAAATTACATCATCTACACTAAATGTTGGGTTTTTACTGGATGCAGGCATTTTATTTGGTCTGATAATACAGGAGGTCCTCTACAGAAATACTCCTACATCACTCAAAAAATCTTATAGAGGGCAGCCTGGCTATAAAATAATTATCAAGAAATCTATGCAGGGCGTATGTACAATGCCCCTTGCTCTGAAGTATAGTCAAATAGGGTGTCATTCGCGATGCCATACGACTGGAAAAGGTTAATTTAATTTTAATATTTTTTCTTGCTCCAAACCACTAAATGTAGTACTGTTTCTCTATAATAGTGTAAAGATAGTATTTGGTGCTGGAGGCATTTGATCACGATAATTTTAATGGTCGGAGGTACAAAAATATTTTTTTCAAGGCCTGCGCACTGCGTTGTACGAATGAATGTGTCGTCATTAAATATGATAAGTTGCAGCATTGCATTCCACATAGAATCGCGTCGGTGAGTGCCTGGTTTTAGCAACACAACAAACGCAGACAGGCAAAGTAACAGGTCCAGATGTTATGCTTCTATGCTAACAAAAAAATAGCAGCCACCTGTCATCTTTCCTCTTCTGCTCGACGCTGTTGAACATCATTAGTTGTGTAATTAATAATAATAATAATAATTGTGAGTCTCAATTTGATTTTTGTTTTTTTTCCCTTCATATTTTGCTTTCAATTTTTGTGGTAAGCATCTGCTTTCTGAGAATTATTCTGTAGGCTGTTGTTTTTAGTATAGCCTATTAGCTTTGTTAGCCATGTTAAAATAATCTATAATGTCAATGTATAGTTTATAAATGTACTATTTTCTTTTCATGAGAATAGGTTAAGTCTCTCTATATATAATAATAATAATATGTCGTTCTTATATAGCGCTTAATGCCTTAACAAAGCCTCTAAGCGCTTCACATTATTACCCCGGTCATTGGATCAAACACATATGGAACACATTGAAACACTAAACGAAATTATTAAATTAAATTATATCTCCATAATATTGCGGCTAGTAATCAGCGCAGTGTTGGAACCTATCATGTACCCACTTGTACTCCTGGGTGGAGAGGGGCAACCGTAGATAAAGTGCCTTGCCCAAGGACACAAGCGATTTGCACAGTGAGAGTTTCAAACCCCCGACCTCGAGGTTGGGAGTCCAAGCCACAACCGATGCGCCAACCACTTCTACAATATATATACATATACAGTATATCAATATACTGACAGTACTACTCGATAATCATATACAATAGCATTATCTTGTTTGTCTACATGGACTTTCAGCCAATCAAAAAGCTGAATTTTGTATGGAGACATGTAAGGCAAGCCATGAAAGTGAGGTGTAGGATAATCATCTAGGCCTAGTCATATTTATACAAATCAATTTCATATGTCCCAAAACCATTAAATATTAGAAACAAGGATACAAAAAATATATTACATGCATTTTAATTCAGTATCTCAAAAAACAATGTGCATACCTTGCATTATTTATTATAAGTACAGATACAGATTTCTTAATTGTCCAACAACTGGAAATTAAAATGCTCATGATTACCAGCTAATACAAATTAATTATCTCAATATCTTAAATATTTCTGATTGTGATCTGGTATCCCAACTCGGTAGAATGTCACTGATGAATAAAACATTATACAAACATCCTCATTGTACCATAAATGAACAATGTTTTATCAAACGATAAATATACCGCATATTTAAATATACCATATATTCTTTTTATTAGCAAAAGGGTACAAAATAATTATATTTTGTTTTTTTAACTTCCTCTCTCCTGAAGCGTACACAATAATAAAGCAGAGATATCACAAAATAGCAAATGATAACAGTTAGGTAGAAATTTAACAATTTTTTTTTATAGTCTTAAGATTGCTCCACAAATCAGGACCATGATAGGAAAGATCTCTTCTTATTTATTAGGAATAAACATACTGCAGTTTCATCAAATAAGATATAACAGAACAGTAAAAAGTGGAATGTTTTTGCAACATCTTAGTTTAGTAATCAACATCATAATTATGTATCTTATATTTACACCATTAATCATGCTTATAAAAGCATATTTAACATGAGAAGTTTCAAAATATAAAATAAAAAACTAGTTGATTTCTTTCATCAGGCTAATTTATTTGTTAAGTGAACCTCCTTTTTTTAGGTATTAGTTAAGGTAATTGTTAAGATAGACCCAAAAAAAGTGTTGATTCAAAAATGGGAAATTTTTCCCTTAATAGTGGTTTTTGGCATGGTTTCGTACAATGATGACATAGATCCTTTGTAATAAATTGTAATTGACTGTTGAATTTTTACTAATTTATAACCTTAATTTGCAATGCAAAAACAATTTATTGTTCTGTGAAATAGCAGAAATGTTATATAAAACAACAAGAGTTATACATATTCCTGATATTGTGTCATGATTTGAGTGCAATGATGGTAACCAAGTTTACTTTTATTAAATTTCTATTGCTTGTAGAAGATAAAATAACATGGATAGAGTAACAACTTTAAAATCAGGGTGCAGGCTGTACGGTATATAACAAAAAATTCTCATAGTTATTAGTAAAAAAATTATAACATTGTATTAGTTATTAGTAAAAAAATTATAAGATTGTATTATACCACATACCATTGGGTCTGTGATTATACAAAGTTCAGAAACACATGCAATAGGCCTACATACTGATGTCCATTTTAGATATTGAGAGGAAAAATTCTGGTTTGATGATAAAGTTTATGACGCAAAAGGACAAAATATAAATTCAAAAGAATTTTGAGACTACTGTAGTTGTTATGATAAAATAACAAAAATAAGTAACCCTTTAGGTGTTAAAATGATTTTACCATTTGACACACTCGAAAATTATGCCACCCAATAGAAGTGCCTCTAATAGGGGTTGGCTGTAGTGTCAACAGATATATATATAGTCCCTTGTTTCACAGAAAAGTATCCCCATAATAGGGATGCCCCTTGAATAGGGATGTCCCAAAGGAAGGTTCTGCTGTATTAGTGGTTTTAATGATTGACTCAGTCACTCTAAAGCGTTCTCGGTATCTGAGTTGAAAATATACCTGTTAGTGTTTGAAACTTCCTCTGCTGATATGATAAGTAATATAAATTAAATTTAAAGAAACAATACAATTAATTGAATTTTTATAAAAAAAATTACAATAAGCAAAATGATGATAATAATGCAATATAACTTAGATAAGTAGAATTATGATGTAAATTTCTGTAGACTTACAATTTATTTGTTAAAGAAATTGTAAAACAATATTGACAGTGATATTTTTTAATGTAATTAGTATTACATCTGCCTTGTACCACTGTCAATATTGTGTACTTTTGTTAGTTAACCTTAACCTAATCTGATGATAACAGTGCTTTTATTCCTTTTCAGAACCACCAGGTGTTCTTTCTAACAATTTTCTTGAACTCTACTTCAAAATCCTGATAAGATTGGTAAGTTGTCGGTATGTATAAAACGTTACGGTTAGTGTCAGCAGTAAATGCTTTAGCCAAGCCACGTCTCACTGCAACATAATCGATTCTTATTGGTTGATGCAGCTGGTTAGATGATGTACAATGCAGCAGGAGTCGTTGGGCCATCTTATCATCAAAGCCGGCGACAGATTGAAAAAAATATCTCAAAGACCTCTTTTCATTTACTGTCAGCCTTATTCCTAATGGAATTTTAAGCATTTCTAAGATAGAACTTGAAATACTTGATGGTGTTGCTTCATTTACAGGTGTGCCCATTTCGTGTGCCTGTTATGGGGGAACATGAAATTTAAACAATCAGTTAACCAAGATTATCTAAAATAAGCACAGAATAGGGTGAGTCAAATGGCCGAGTGGTTAGCATTGGTGCCGCAAGGTATAGTCATAATATCGGTGCTGGTTCGAACGGCATGCTCGTCTATAGTTCTGGTGGTAGAACAAGTCTTCTTGGATAAGGACTATAAACCATAGGCCCAGTGTATACAAATGCTCATGTGCACTATAAAGAACCCAGTACATCCTTCGAGACGAGTAGGGGGATACTCCGGTGCACTAGAACAGAGAGCCCCTGTGGTGGAAGACAAGAGTTGAGGTGAAGAGACTCCAAGTCCACACATCAAGCGCCATGAGCATCTTATGTAGATGGATATGGCGCATATATATAAAACTACAATATTATGTATTATTTTTATTATTAGAATACTATGTATATCATCCACTGAGGAGAAAAATTGTGGTGATGCCAGTGAAAAATATAATTTATCAAGAAAAAAAATTTTTTTTTTTCTTTTTTTAGCATATTAGTAGACACTAATATCTATGAAATTAACCTTTGAAACTCATGAATTGTCATAGTTTTCTGGTTATTTGTTCAATGATTTTGAGCAATGTTCGACTTTTTATAAGGCAAATCCTGGTGCCACCCCTGCAAAAAAAAGTGGAAAAAAGCCAATTTAAAATCAGTAATTACCATAGATGCACGGAGTGATTTTGCTGTTCTTTCAGCTTCAGCCTTCATGCCAGATGAAATGTAGTTTTCAAACTCATCATCGTCTTCCAGACTCTCCCTAAACCTTGAAACAAAAATATAAATAATAATGAAAATAATAATAATAGAGATGATATCATATTTCATTTGGGCGTATCATATTTATTTTGATTTGATGGTAGGGCTCATTAACAATTTCTTAATTTTCGTTTTTTGAATTATTAATTAGGCTATAGATATTTGTTTTATAACTTACCTATTTTCTGTTGGTAGGGAGTTTTCGTGCTGACCATGGAAGCCCTCTACTGGTGGGATGATGGGGAATAGCTGAAGGTTATTCCTTTGCAAATAGCTCATTGGTATTGTGCCGGTAGATAGTAGAAATCCACAACAGATCAGATACATCCAAAGAATATCATTTACTCTCATCCTTAATGGAGTTACAAACCATTCAGTGACAGAACTCGAAATATTCCATGGCCTTGCCTCATCCACAGTTGTACCCATCTCATCTACCTATCATGGGGATGAAATTTAAATTAGTTAAAACTAAAATCAAAATGAGCACAAAATACTGTATGTATATCGTACATTAAAGAGAGAAGAAATAAGTTAAAATAGTAATTACAATAGAATCAGTACTTTCAGTCTTCATGCCAGATGCAATGTCATTTCGAAGTTCATCCTCATCGAGATTTACATCCACAAACCTTAAATTGTAATAATAGCGTTTGTTTTAGTAATGGTAATAAAATATTACATAATGACGAGACAGGAGTAGTGGCTGTGTGTTACATTTATGGCATATACTACAAGACCGTTATTTACACAGGAAAAAAAAACAGGAAAGAAGTAATTTAACCAAAAAAAAAAAAATTCATGAATGCAAGAGTCATTGACTGATAGTGTGTAGGGAATTTTTTTTAATGACTAAAAATATTTTATA
Source organism: Anneissia japonica (assembly GCF_011630105.1). NCBI lineage: Eukaryota > Metazoa > Echinodermata > Crinoidea > Comatulida > Comatulidae > Anneissia > Anneissia japonica. Next base: position 1,025,733 of record NW_022684135.1, on the reverse strand, counting down.
TTGATTATGTTATGGCCTATTGTTTTTATCGAAGATTCCTTGGGAGGGTAGAATTGTTTTGGCTGCGAAGCCACAATGTACAGAAGACATATTTATGGCAAGGTATGCAGGCTCTACCTTAAGTGTAGTTGATATAAATATTTACGATTATTTTTTCAATCATATTGCTTATGTTCTATACTGGATTAATAGTGTGGAGCATTCTTTTAAATGTGTTGCTTGATATGCAAAAGTGTGTAGCGAATAATTGTATTTTTCAATATACTCTATTTTACTTTTTATTTCTTACTTATTTTCTTGAGAATCTTGAGGCGCTCTGGAATGGTTTCCATCGGTCGTCACACTAACAAAACCTGAATCAGGTAGTCTATTGAAAATAATAATAATGATACAGTAATGTTAAACTTAAACATAAATTTCAAGTACAGGAAGACATATGGCAATTACAGTAATTCTACCATCTTTCATTTGAACCACTAACAGTGTTTTACAGCATGGTTTGTAAGAAATACAAAAACAAGATAATTATTAAGCAATAGTATTGTCATTTTTCATACACTTTTTCCAGCCCAAAGAAGGATTAGTGAGAAAAAAAAAGTTCCTGGAAGTCTTGCAATGCCCAAAAGAATTTCTGAATGAACTAATCTCCTTTTTTTTCAGTTGTCTTGGAAAATAAAATGATTTTAATTTTCTTGTGACAACCTGAGTCTTTCCCTGTGTTGGGCTGAATCAAATGACGCATACTGAAAACTTACCGTTATCTGCTGACTGAACGGTTCGCAACACATCTTAACAAAGATGAGTGAAAACAGAACCCTTTTTTTCTCACAAAATCGACTTCTAATTTGAGTGGTTTCATTTGACAGTCTTATGCAAGAAAGAAAAAATAATCAGTTTTTTTTCGACTTACACATTTGTTTGTGTTTCTTGCAAGTCTTGAGGTTCACTACTTGGTAATGACATAAGCGGTTGAATTCCATCTTCACCAAGTCTTTAATGACAATAAAAATGTTATATTGATTATGGCCTTTGGTTTTTATCCAAATTTTCAAGGCAGTGGTAGGATAGTTTTGACTGCGAAGCCCCAGTGTATGGATCACATATTTATGAAATGTCATGGCTGATATAAATACTTACTTTTCATTTTATTAATTATATCTTCTTAATTATGTACTATGGTATTAGTATAGTGCATTTCTTTTAAATGTGCTGCTTATCCTTTGCAAACACATGGAGCAAAAATTATAGTTTTCAATATATTTTAGTTTTTTTTTAACTTACATATTTTCATGTGAACCTTGAGGTGGTGTTAACTCCTTATTTTCATCAGTCATCAGACTGATAAAATCTGAGTCAGGTAATCTGTTAAAAATAATGATAATGTTAAACTTTAAAAAGATAAATTAACAGGCAGAAGACATGGCAGTTACAGTAGTTGTACCATCTTTCACTTTTCATTCACTCATTCATTTCATACAAGAGTACTATTAAGCAATTAATAGTCATTCACCATACACTAGAAAAAAAAATTCTGCACTAAGAAGTATTAGTGAGAAGAAAAAAAAAGGATTTCCTGAATTTCTTGCAGGGCCCAAAAGAATTTCTGAATGCACTAATGAAGCCCTTAATTTTTTTTAATTTTTTTTTTATTTTATTTTTTTTTTTGGTCTCACAACAGCCTAAGACTGTCTCCAGGTCAGGCTGAATCCAATGTCGCATATTGAAGACTTACCATCATATGCTCAATGAATGGTTTTTCTCACAAAATCGACTATAAATTTTTGGGCATTGGATTATAAAACTAGGTCTTTTAATCTTTATAATCATCTGTATATTTTTACAATCAATGCAAAATTGAGTGATAATTTTCTAAAGCTGACAACTAAATTTTGAGCATTTTTGGCATACAAACTACTTCTGTTACACATAACCACTGGTTGCTATTTTGGGATAATCTTTCAAGTATAACTCATAAATTATAAAATAAAGTCCCATGCTGATTGGTTAAGACACTAGTGATCATTTTTTTATTTAAAGTTTTCTGTTCAAAATCGTACCCTGTTTTGACAGTTTTGGTTGAATGCTAGGCCTAGTAACTCAGGCATCTATTCATTTCCTTGTTGTAGTGTTACCGGTAATAACACGTAAAATGCCAGGCGTAGACTTTGGCCAAACCAGTAAGAGAGGCTCCATTATCTTGCTACATTGTTTGATTAATGGCCATTTTTATCTAAGTTAACATTTTAAAAAATAGGCTTAAGTATAAGTGCTTTATGTCCGATCTGTTTTTGTTTTAGATTTTCGCCATAAAATATACATGAAGAGGGTCTATACTTACCTTAAATCCTTATCAGCCATTTCACATATATTGTGTAACCACTGATCACATGACATGCATTATGTTTGAGGGCGGGCTAACATTATATATTCTGGTAAATTTGAAATTTGTGATTTATGTTGTAGAGAGAAGGTACAACTCATTGGCGATTGCAGTGGCCCTAACCAGTCCCAGTGTCTTCTAAGGAACACTATTATGGCATAACTATGTCTTATCAACTGTGCATTCCAATGTCAAGGACCTTCTGCAATCTTTCTGTTTTCAGGAATATATGACATTTATAACTCGGTTGACCTTTAAAGTATGTTTGAGAACATGACAGAAGTTATAGAGGTGACATGAATTAATTTCAAAGTGAGCAAAAGAATTTAAAATGTTAAGTTCAACTGAAGTGCAGTGCTAGGCTAGTGCAGTATTTGTGGACTTTATTTGATGTGGTGTTCCATTGGTATACGTTATGGGTAAACTTTAGGTTGCATGCGTCATCTGATTTATGTGCATGGTGGGATGTTCGAGTCCCAACAGTAATTACAACATGCATGCCATGGTTCATGTGGTGTACTGTATGTACAGTAGGCCTATATATGCTTTCAGGTTGCTTGTTGAGTATACATTTTTCTTATTGTTGATTAATAGCTTATAAAACTGTACGTGTTTTTAGTCACTTTACCATTTTGAAAATCAGTACTAAGGTACTGAAAATGCCTACAGTAAAAAAAATAATTAATTAATTGTGGTTATTATTATTATTATTATTGTGATTTTGTTAGGCCAAATTGTTGTATTTGCTAGTGCACAGGGACAGTTGGAAATTAGTTGGCCACCATATTTTTCACTATAGGCCTAGACCTTTAATAATTCAAGGGTTGATATCCAACCAACCAACAATTACATCATAATTGTAAAATGGTAATGAGGCTAAAATCCATTGTTAAACTATCAAATTTATAAGTTTTAAAAAGGAGGCCTTTTGAAACGTCATACAAGTACTGTATATTGAGCTGTTTAATAAATTATTGCTGATGTTAACAGATTCACTGCCAAGCTTTTTTCATTCCATACGCCAAGGCATAAAGAGCGGCACTATAATGAAAATCATTATCATCAAGTGTAATGTAACCCCTAAACCTCCAGGGAGGGTGTTCACGTTCCTCCAACCACTGCTAACAAGTTTACATGCAGTACAATACAGTGGTATGTCTACACTTGTGTCCTTTGGCACCTTAAGTGAACCCTGTTTTATGTAGACTCTCGTCCCTGGTAGCGAACATATTAGTGGTTTTCCTTGCTATTATGGAAAGGCCTTGTTTATGCTCTTATCGTAATATTTTTCCCTTTTAGTCCATTTTTTCCTGTTCATTTACAGAGTTCTTTGCTGGGATCTTCATAAAATTTATGATATCCAGTATCGAAACCATAAAAAGCAGCAAAAAGCAGGAATACCGATGATAATATATGGGTGTTGTCTAAACCCAATAAACAAAAATCTTTAAAATTTCTTAAACTGGGTTGTGGGGTGGGTCATCTTATATGTGGATCACCGTATAAGCAAGTATATACAGTACAGCGTTTGAAAAAATGTCACCCATTTTCAAATATCTCTCTCTCTCTCTCTCTCTGGGCTGATACGGCTTATTCAAGCCATGAGCCTTACAACAGTGCGTCGCCAGTTTGCCCTATTATAATCATCATGCATGAGTGTATTTAAAGTTTTATCTATGGGTTTCAGATCAGTATTTATTTGTTTCAGCCATGTGTGTTTTGGTCGACCTTTGTTTCCTTGTGCTTTTCTTAGGTGTTCATTTAATGTGATTTTTGCTGGTACATTTTCTGGTAGTCTTGAGTAGCCAGTTGAGTCTCCTCCTTTTTATTGTTTTGCTTAATTCATTCTCTTTAGTCTTCATGTATATGTGTTCATTTGTTATTCTGTCTTTTAGCTTGATGTTTATTATTCTTCTTAGTAGTTTCCGTTGGAACATGTTTGTGCTATTTTTAAGTTTTTTTGTTAGAATCCACAGTTCACTGTTGTAGAGCAGAAGTGGGTACAAATACATTGAGTATTGTTCTTTATTGTTAGAGATGTTTGTCTATGAACACACTAAGATGTGTTCATATTTTTTTAATGTGGTTACTCGAATATCATTGTTAATAAATCAGGCAGACTCAAACAAAGGCACGAAGAAAGAAAAACTAAAACAGTTTAAGATACCCCACAATGTACAAGCTAATTTAATTGCAATTTCAGAATATAAACTCAACATTCATTGTTACCTCATGTATAGAAACATTTTATTTTTGACATTAAAGTTGAATTGTTTACTTGTAAACTGTTAATTTCTTTACTGTATTTTGATCTATTCTTTATTTTTTTTTTTTAGTTTAAGGAACTAAACTAAATAAAGATCAGAAAAACTAAGGGAACAACCAGGATATGTACTTGGGATAAGTTAAGATTGTTAAATGGATTGACTGAGGTGAAGAGCTTTAAATCTAGTAAAAGCATTTACAGTTAGTCATCAAAATTTTTAAAGTCAGGGTCATTTGAGTATATTTTGTTAGTAAGTGTTAGTATAATAATAATATGTTATATAGCGATTCATGCATAAATCCTCTAAGTGCTTCACATTACTACCCCAGTCATTAGATCAAACACGTATGGAACACATACTCAGCTCCCTGGGGAGAACTCTATAATATTGCAATAATCAGTGCAGTTGTGTTCAAACCTACCGGTACCTACTTGTACTCCTGGGTGGCAAGAGACAACTGTTGATAAAGTGCCTTGCCCAAGGACACAAGCGCTTTGCACAGCGAGAGTTTCGAACCCCGACCTGAAAGTTGAGAGTCCAAGCCACAACCGATGTGCCAACCGCTTCTGTGTGCTGACAATTAAGTGTACTTAAGTAACCATTGACCAAGAAAAATACTGAAAAATCATTTGCTATATATTCCGCTAAACCTCTTCTTTCTTTATACGTTTTATTGTCATTTGTGTAATGTTATTACTGGGATAAATTTCTAAATGAACCACTTTCATTTTTACATACAGTTACACAGATTGTGTCTCCTACACAGATCAATGACTTTTCTATAGAATTTATGAAAAAGTTCAAAATATAAATGGCTACAGTATACAGTACTCGATATAATAGAAACAATTGGCTAGGTAAAGATGATTAGAAATTATGGTACCCTTATAGAAGGTAGCAATTAAATATGGAATATCTACTATAAGTCAAAATATGACCCAAAAAAAGGAAATTTATGACACCGCTGTTGAAGAACCAGAAAACAATTATATTGCATGAGCTGTACTTGGGTGAGCGTCGCTCTCCCTATGTAGCCATGTATGCATGGATACTTCATGGTGCTCGGCTCCAGTAGTTTCATCTTTGGCCTGTGCCTCAGGCTCCGCTACCGCGCACCACCGAGGCACTGACGCTGACCCAAGTAATGGTTCACTTGTTTAAATGGAACAATTAAACATTGGAGGGTTTTTTAAAATCTTTTTGGATTATTCATTAAGTCGCATGACCTGTGTAGGAGATATTGAATCAGTATGGTAATATTTTATACTCTTATGTTTACGGTCTTTCTTAGAAAGACAACCGTAGTAATATTGAATGATTAAGCAAATACTGGTGCAATCCTCAAAATTAGTGACAGCGTGGGATCTAGATTTGAAAAAAACTCTCGCCAGGCAGTAGGTGTGCATTTTCAGGGCCTGGAGTGTTTTTATTTCCAGACTTCTCTAAAATCAACACTTTAAAAAAGTTGACATGATAACACATGTCAACTTTAAAGCAACAATTAGCATTGATTTTTGATTTTTTGTTTTTTTTTCCAATGTACTTTTTACTAATTTTGAGGGCTACTGGTAGTATATCCAACTGTCAATCAATATTTCTTACTTTTGTTCTTTTTAAAAAAGAAGTCAACATTTTTGTGTTTTTAAAATAGAAAAATAAACATGTTTATAGACATTTGAAAAATGACTTAAAAAAATGTAAATCAGTTCTTGCAAAGTCACTAATTTTATAAAGTGTCCCCAAACAATGAGGCAAAAATTAAACCAGATTATCCTGAATATTTTTTCAAGTGTAATATGAGAGAATTCAACAGCTACTCTTTGAATGCCAGATTTACCATTCTGCTTCTCTTACCTATAATAAAAAATACATTTAATAACAATAGTAAATCTTTATTAAAGTCAAATTAGTCATTCTACTGTATATTTTTTACCAGGTACTACACAAATTAATATTTGAACCAAAAAAGATGACTCTCTTTTCAACTATCCAAGATTTGGGACCTGGTGCCACACAGCATTTCTCATAACCTGATTCGTGACCAACCCAAGGGGTTAATTGCTTGATGAAGTTCAGAGGAGCTAGATGAAACGGCACCCCATGTTGACAATAGTAAGTTCCAGTTTTGAATTAAACATGATCTAATACTAAATTACTATTTATCATTGAAGTTTCACATTAATAGACACATTCCACAACGTTTGTTTACATCTGGTCATGTAACATATAGTGGATATCTATGGAGGATTTACAGTGCCATCAGTGTTAAAATATAGGAAAGGGTAATATAGGAAAAACATAATAGCTGACCATTAACATGAGAAATATGTGGCATGAAAAGGCATTACGATTGTCCCAATAGTGTTTATTTACTATTTCTTGTGTTCAATGTGCTTTGTATGCTTTTGAATTTATGTGATCCTTCGTAAACCTAAGCAGGCCTAGAAATGTAGCGTGTCAAAATTGCAGTTCACGGATCGAAGACTCTCGAGCATACCCTAAAAAGGCCAGGGGCCTAGGCCTAGCATTTCTCAAAAAATCTCAATGTTTGGGGCTAGCAGCTCTTGGAGCATTATTAGCAAACCATTATGGCAAAGCTCTCAATTGCAATTTCCAATCAATTTAGTATAGTTACTTGCATTCCAACAAACATTATTCAACATCAAATATGTGCTTTACAGCGGAAGCACTCTGAAGAATGCACGCGTTTTCCTATTACAATTGATACCCACTATACTTCACATGACCAACCTAGCAAGATGTGTCTATTGGTAGACTAATAATTGTGATGTTTTTATACCTACCAGAGACTCTTTGTAACTGTGTTCATTACGTAGCTAGAGCGGATACTCGTTGCACCTAACTGACCTGAGCTGTCTTTATCGGCATTACAGGTGTGCTTACCTGATGAGCAACAGAACAAATTATCATAATTTCTGTAGCATGAAATACAAAAATAAATTTCGGCGTTCTGGTCTTTTTCTGTATTTAGCCTACAGTAAGCTGCTATGAGTTCAGTGTTTGTCATTCCTTGTTCCATATTAAATATTCCATAATTAATGTTACAAAATGTAGATTTGTTATTAGATTACTTAAGTTATGGTTTGTTTATTTTACAAGATTTTTTTATTGATAATTATTATGCAGTGGCCTAACAACGAATCAAGAGGCCTGGGGAAGAAGTATTGGGGCCCCCATGAACTTTGTTAAATGATTTTCGAATGTCACAGTAAAATATATCAACACGTAGCGGTGAACCCTGTGAATTGTAATAGTCCTTTCTTCATTATTTGTTTATTAGTAGTAAGAGGACTGGGGGCCCAGGGTTTGTCTCATTCCCCCCTCCTCCTCCCCACCACCACCACTACCGAGAGCTCATAGACATTACACCAACAGTTATTGATCCTTTTAAACCATTAAGGTTGCTCATTTGTTCTGTAAGTGATCTGTTACCTAAGTAGCAGTTGTTCTTTCCTGCAGTGGGAGCCTGTTCGATGTGAACATACATTAACTACGAATAGACTCATATTTATAATAAAAATGGCAGGTTGTGTGGAAAATTGAATAACTTGGGAGACTGAGTGATACATCAATATTTGACTTTGAACGGATACTCAACTCCATATTCAGGAAACACCCGAAAGGGAGAGTGGTGGGGAGAATTGATATGAAGATGAGTTAGGACTTGACATGTCTCCCAAGATACAACCTGTAAAAATTACAGTTTTGTATAATACTATGCTCAGTAGGCATTGGCCTAGGGTTGCAGCCACTTACTGTTTTCTGTTCAGACACAAGTATGATTTAGCATATTGGAAAATTCGTATAGCAGGAAATTCAAACATGCCGAAAATTCACATGATAAAAAAAATACCACACTATTACCCTTAGTTGTCCACTAATTCTTCGATTGCCTACATTTTCTCAAATGAACTTCCGTATTCAAAGAGATTTTTGGTTGTAAAAGGACTGTGTACTCAAAGTAGTGGAATAGGGATGGATCCAGGGCGTGGGGACTAGCACCCATTCCCCCCTCTCCCCCACAAAAAAGAAAACATTGAGAAGGGGAGAGACAACAAAATGGTATTGATAGAGTATGATACCTTTATGAAAGTTGTAATTTGTGTGATTGTATTGATTTTATTCGAAATCGACTATGCCAACCAAACACCCACCCCCCTCACCCCAACTATGCAGTAAAGATATTGGGAATACTAACTTGGCTGTTCGGCAGGAGCACCCTGTCCCCCTTCTCCATCATCATGGTTCTCCTTGACAGTCTCAGAAGTCAAATATCCTGAATCAACAGCCTTAGGATATGGCCTGTTAAAAAGAATAGAAAAAATTATTAGAGATCGGCAAAGCCCAGTAGCACAAAAACCATCCTGGACAATAACCAATGGGACAAAAACCACCCACAATGAACTATACCACTGTTAAAGCAGTGGGGGTGAACAATGGCTTTTGTTGTTTAAAGGTGTACAATAGGAAGAAAAAAAACTCATTTAGCAGTAGCATCTTTTTTAATTAATTTGTTAAAAAATGCCAACTATCGATTGATAAAAAGTTACTTTAATAAACAAGTGATAAGTTTATTGATTAAATTTAAATTTTATAATGTAAAACATTGCAATTTAAAAAAAAATATTATTACTTTTTTTTAATCTATGAACTTTTTCATTAATTTGTATACTGTTTAATTCCTGCAAAAATTAATATAAATGACAATTTGAATGACATTAGATTCTTTTTAAAAAGTGTAATTATTTTAGTTAATTAATATGAACTATGAAGCAATGAATATGATTTATGTTGATTTATAGATTCAATTTTTTCTATTGTACAGCATTTAAATATTTCGAAAATTAAAAATTTATTGCAAAATTTTATCGTTGGGGTCATTTTTAACCATACACCATTTTTGGCACTGGTTAAATTCAATCTGCTTTATTCTTGGGTTTCAGCTGCAGGCTGAAATACAAGTTACAATTTAGCGCACTTTCTTTCGAAAGATAAGTATAGTGTGGGTGTACTTTGCAATTTATACCACCGACTCACTGGAAATAAGTTGTCTGATGTTCATGGGTTACCCTTGTGATTTCGCTTATTAAAAAAAGAAAAGTTTTAATACTTACTTTTGTTTTTTTTCTGTAGTAGTACCTTGCAGGCCTTGAATTCCTGTGAACAGTGGAATCACAGGGGGTTGGTACACATCACTCGGTGGTCCCCTTACTGGTAAAGGTTTCACATCACTGCAATGATAACACAAATGTGTTATTCTTGTTGTGACTTTGCCTGCATTGTGGGACCCCAGGAATGGGTCTGTTCGCCGGGCAGAGTACCCAGAAAAAATGTCTAACATAATGATTTTATGCGTTTTATGTAATTAAATGCCTGATTCGGACATTTTGGGCCATAACATGTAAATGGCATTCAAATATTTTTCCCACAAATATACCTTACTATTTTTAAATGTTTTTTTTCTGATGGTTGGAGTTCGAATATCATATGTACTGTATTGTTTGCCCGAAAGGTTATAAGGCCCTATAAAAAATATTATTAGCTTATCACCCTATCTGGGCAGGAAAAGTGATGAGGGAGGGAGGCTTTTTTTTATTTTTTATTTTGCTAAAGCCAAATATCATCCTTGGGTTGTTTGCTGGTGCATTGATATTCAAAGTAAAACATGATTTAGATAATGCAAACAATATCTAACTATTTAATAAAATAAATGAAAAAAATAAAT
>NW_022684135.1:1012037-1014759 GCF_011630105.1 Anneissia japonica | reverse complement strand
ATATTAAAAGGAAGGGCCACCAAACATTTTTTAGGCGAAGGATAATTTATTTTGATATTAACTACCTTCATGATAGGCGCAGTTTAATTATGCTAGATTAAAAAAAAAAATCATATTTAAAAGGGCACATTCTTTAAAAGGGGGGGTCGACCGCACCCATCGACCCCCCCACGGTACGCCCCTGATGAGTTCAGTATTTGTCATTCCTTGTTCCATATTAAATATTCCATAACTAATGATACAAAATGTAGATTTGTTATTAGATTACATAAGTTATGGTTTGTTTATTTTACAAGATTTTTTTTATTGATAATTATTATGCAGTGGCCTAACAACGAATCAAGAGGCCTGGGGAAGAAGTATTGGGGCCCCCATGAACTTCGTTAAATGATTTTCGAATGTCACAGTAAAATATATCAACACGTAGCGGTGAACCCTGTGAATTGTAATAGTCCTTTCTTCATTATTTGTTTATTAGTAGTAAGAGGACTGGGGGACCAGGGTTTCTTTCTTGATATGAAGATGAGTTAGGACTTGACATGACTCCCAAGATACAACCTGTAAAAATTACAGTAGGCATGGGCCTAGGGTTGCAGCCACTTACTGTTTTCTGTTCAGACACAAGTATGATTTAGCATATTGGAAAATTAGTATAGCAGGAAATTCAAACATGCCGAAAATTCACATGATAAAAAAATACCACACTATTACCCTTAGTTGTCCACTAATTCTTCGATTGCCTACAATTTCTCAAATGAACTTCCGTATTCAAAGAGATTTTTGGTTGTAAAAGGACTGTGTACTCAAAGTAGTGGAATAGGGATGGATCCAGGGCATGGGGACTAGCGCCCATTCCCCACTCTCCCCCACAAAAAAGAAAACATTGAGAAGGGGAGAGACAACAAAATGGTATTGAAAGAGTATGATACCTTTATGAAAGTTGTAATTTGTGTGATTGTATTGATTTTATTTTGAAATCGACTATGCCAACCAAACACCCACCCCCCCTCACCTCAACTATGCAGTAAAGATATTGAGAATACTAACTTGGCTGTTCGGCAGGAGCACCCTGTCCCCCTTCTCCATCATCATGGTTCTCCTTGACAGTCTCAGAAGTCAAATATCCTGAATCAACAGCCTTAGGATATGGCCTGTTAAAAAGAATAGAAAAAATTATTAGAGATCGGCAAAGCCCAGTAGCACAAAAACCATCCTGGACAATAACCAATGGGACAAAAACCACCCACAATGAACTATACCACCATTAAAGCAGTGGGGTGAACAATGGCTTTTGTTGTTTAAAGGTGTACAATAGGAAGAAAAAAAACTCATTTAGCATTTTTTTAATTAATTTGTTAAAAAATGCCAACTATCGATTGATAAAAAGTTACTTTAATAAACAAGTGATAAGTTGATTGATTAAATTTAAATTTTATAATGTAAAACATTGCAATTTAAAAAAAAATATTATTACTTTTTTTTAATCTATGAACTTTTTCATTAATTTGTATACTGTTTAATTCCTGCAAAATTTAATATAAATGACAATTTATATGACATTAGATTCTTTTTAAAAAGTGTAATTATTTTAGTTAATTAATATGAACTATGAAGCAATGAATATGATTTATGTTGATTTATAGATTTAATTTTTTTCTATTGTACAGCATTTAAATATTTCGAAAATTAAAAATTTATTGCAAAATTTTATCGTTGGGGTCATTTTTAACCATACACCATTTTTGGCACTGGTTAAATTCAATCTGCTTTATTCTTAGGTTTCAGCTGCAGGCTGAAATACAAGTTACAATTTAGCACACTGTCTTTCGAAAGATAAGTATAGTGTGGGTGTACTTTGCAATTTATACCCCGACTCACTGGAAATAAGTTGTCTGATGTTCATGGGTTCCCTTGTGATTTTGCTTATTAAAAAAAGAAAAGTTTTAATACTTACTTTTGTGTTTTTTCTGTAGTAGTACCTTGCAGGCCTTGAATTCCTGTGAACAGTGGAATCACAGGGGGTTGGTACACATCACTCGGTGGTCCCCTTACTGGTAAAGGTTCCATATCACTGCAATGATAACACAAATGTGTTATTCTTGTTGTGACTTTGGCCTGCATTGTGGGGCCCCAGGAATGGGTCTGGTGGCTGGGCAGAGTACCCAGAAAAAATGTCTAACATAATACTTTTTATGCGTTTTATGTAATAAAATGCCTGATTCGGACGATTTAGAGACATAACATGTAAATGGCATTCAAACATTTTTCTCACAAGTACACCTTACTATTTTAAAATGTTTTTTTTTTCTGGTCCCAAGGCAGTCGGCCTCCCACTCTTCTCAGCGGTAGTAGGCTTCAGATTTCCCTTTAAGAAGCTCCGTCAATTTGAGGATGGTTGGAGCTTCAAATATCGTATGTACTGTATTGTTTGCCCGAAAGGTTATAAGGCCCTATAAAAACTAATATTAGTTTATCACCCTATCTGGGCAGGAAAAGTGATGAGGGAGGGAGGCTTTTTTTTTTTTTATTTTGCTAAAGCCAAATATCATCCTTGGGTTGTTTGCTGGTGCATTGATATTCAAAGTAAAACATGATTTAGACTAGAAATTGCAAATTGCAAGTGAAGTGCTGCGAAGTACAACTGCATATAAATGTTCTTCGAACAAAATTATTTATGCGAGTCAAGTGAAAATAATGAATAATAAAAATATAACAAATAATA
>NW_022684135.1:997169-1011921 GCF_011630105.1 Anneissia japonica | reverse complement strand
TTATTACCAAAGGTTACAATTTTTATTTTGAAGAGAGCATGGTCTAGGAAGTGTACATTTTTTTATGGGGCAAGTTTCCAAGGGCGGGTTTTCTAGGGGCGAGTTGACTGCCAAAGAGTGTTGCCAAAGTGCGAGCCAGCGTGTTATTTGATCACAAGTGCGAGACATCGCAGATTTGTGGAGTACAATTCAAAAAACAACTAGGTCTAATAATGAATTATTGTGATGTTAAGTAGACAACGTTAGCTATCAAGGAGCGACGTTGTTTTTCATTGGGACCTTCGTCCCTTCAAGGCTAGGCCTATATCATCCTAGCTAGTCTAGGCCTAGAGTAGGATAAGGCTAGCGCGACATGCGGACGTTGGTACGTGTTGGTTAGTCTACAAACGTCGCCTAAAGTAATTGATTTTACCCGGCAGAACGAAAGAAGGAAACTCCGCTTTTCAGTAGTCTTAGGCCGATGTTTTTTGACAAACAATGACCTTTCAGAGGTCAAATTGCTGTCAAGAATATGAATTGGCTGCTTCGCAGCAATAATGCAAACAATATCGAAATATTTAATAAAATAAATGAAAAAAATAAATAAATAAAACTAAAAAAAAAAATTTTTTTTTTTAAATTTTTTCTTTTTTTGCAGTACCATAAAAGACATGCGCGCAGGGTGATAAACTAATAATTTTTTTTATTGGGCCTAAAATAAAATATCAAATGAAATAATGGATGTGGCCTTTGTGGCTGAGTCCCAGTTTCGAACACTGGTAAATATTTAGCTTAAATCATTTTCTTAATTTCGCACATACATTGATTATTTTCATTTATTTATTTATTTACATATCACCTTCCTTTTCAGATACAAAACACTTCTTTCCTGGTCATCGAGTCCATGTTTAAGTGGTGTTGCTGCTATTGTCAGCGCAGAAGCAGGCAACCCCACCATGAAGGTAACTAATACTGCTGGATGGAGAAGCAATGAAGGGAAAATACCTTGCTGAAGGACACAAGTGAAATGCACAGTGAGTAATTAAAAAGTCAGTAAGTTTAAGTAATTATTAGGTAAACCCTTCCCCTCCCTAAAAAAGAAAATAAAAAATAACTGCTAAGTACTTATTTTTCAATATTTAAGTTTTATTGATAGTATTAGCAGTTTTTTTTTTTTTGGGAGGGAGAGGGAGGTGGGTGGTGGTTTACCTAATAATTACTATTAATTAATAATTAAATAGAATTTTAAAAATTGACTTGCATCAACAATGGTGGAATCGCAGGTGGACGGTACTTCTCACTTGGTGGTCCCTTCACTGGTAAAGCAACCACAACCCTGCAATGATAACACATGTTTATATATACCACCAAAATATTTATAAAATACATAAATACTGATATTGATCTTAGGTATGTATTGGATATATTTTGTTGAATCTTGAATAAAATCAAAACGTCTGCCCCATGCTTTAAAAAAAATTTTGTATACTAAGAATAGTAAATGTTAAACCATACTTTAATTGTAACCAACCCTAACAATTAATAGTGACCCAGGGTTTCAATTAAAAATTGACATGTAACATGTCCTTATGAATTATCTTATAAACTTTTTAAAGATTTTCCTAGGTGGACAAAAAAAAAACAAAAATAAAATCTTATTTTCATAATCCAGCAAATAGTTTTGTCAAAAACATACAGACAGAGAAAAAAATAAAATTAAAATTTTATTGTTGAATGTAAACAGTGTAGTAATGTGAAGGTTAAATGCTTTAATTATATAATTAGGAAGAAATATACATCTTATTTTTGGAGATTTCAAGGAACCAGCGGGCGTAACAAAAATTAAGGAAAACTTTTATTTTTTTCCAGAAAATTCTAATATTTTTGTGGCAACAGGTGTGCTAATTGGCCAAATGTAAAATGAAAAACGTTGTAATTGAAATCATATCATTTGTGGGTGGCGAGTCTTCGCTAACAATGTATAAGAAAGTCTAGTCTATAAGTACCTTCATAATTTTTCTAGGCAAATGACTTCCTGTTGGCAAGGTGTGTGTGCTTGCAGGACCACATTTGACCTGTGTAGGCCTAAACATTATAATAATGCGTTTTCAAGTCATAGTACTTTTTAATAGGCTTGTGACCTTGTCTATAGAGGAAACATGATCTTGTATCTAAAATTTGGAATTCTTTTGCTCCACAACGATCGAGTTTGTCCGCGAAATCAACGTTCACACCTACAATTGATGATAATCCTGCTACAAGGTAATAAACCAAATATTTGAGTATATAATAAGCTGCAAAGTAGTAACCCTATGCCAGTGTGGAGAAAACACCAATATTGTCATACCTGCATTCATCTGTTGTCTCGGATAAAAAGACATTTTTATCAGAACAGTTCTTGTCTTCTACACTCTCCGCCATTTTGAACTGTGAAATATATTAGTGCTCAGCAAGTACGCCCTCAAACTGAAGCATCTATTTAAATTTGCCTAAAGAATTGTGAAACCTAATATGGGGATTGTTAAAGATTATAGTAATAATAATAATAATAATAATAATGTTAATAATAATGTTAATAATAATAATGTTAATAATAATAAATTAATAATAATAATAATAATAATGTTAATAATAATAATATTAAAATGTCATAGTGGTGACAAACTACTGTTATTGCTATTGCCATTATTATTTAAATAAGGTATAATAAGTTTGATATAGTGCTCTCTGAATTCCTTTTAACTAATTACTAATTGTTTTAGTCAGTGGTGTCTTATTTGATCCTTTTAAAGAGCTATTAAATGTTTTAGTTTTTTTCTCTTACTACAACAATGAGTGATATATCGTAAATAATATCTTCAAAAATCAACGTTAAAATTCAGAAATTTTTTTTTTCAAAAGCACAAGGTTCAATGTCAAAAAATGTGGAAACCCAGAACTCTGTAAGAGGAGCCAAGAGTTTTAGGTAATCTATATAATAATTACACTTAATTCAAAGCCTACAATCACAATACTAAACCAGGGACCTTAGATAAAAAAAACTGAACTGAAAACTAATTTAAAAACATAGATCATTGAAGTCTCCATCTCATGAAGTGAATTAGTTTTATGGTAGTTTTTTACCAGAGGAATTGTCTCACGTCCACATGGCCTGCTCGATTGTGTTTTTATGTTGTGGTATTATATGGAACACCAAAAGAGCAGTACTTCCTTCTGCAAACGGGTTCTATATATGTATATAATGTTAAAAGGCAAACTTTTGAACACAATCAATTTTTAAGCACACTCGGTTTTCAGACATACTCACTTAACACAATTAATTTTCGTGGAAATGTCCTAGTGTTTTACACCTGTATAGAATTGTAAATAGACCTCATGGGTTGATATTCCTCAACAAGCATCTGTAAATACCGTATGGACCTGGCATCATGAGATCTTGCTCAGTGTTCGTGTGAGTCCCACAGGGATCTGATAATATACTGTATATGTTTATAATCATAGTTGTGATGGTTAACTCTTAAATGAGGTTTCAATTTTTGCAAACTGGTTGCTGGGGTTATCTGATGTAAGTAAGTAAGTAATATTTTAATACATTGTGACACGTTCAAAGAAATGTAAATTTTTTTTTGTCATATCCTGTTATGAGCAATGTATGTGGTGCTGTTGGATTTTGGTAAAATAAAATTTGTAATAATAATTAAAATAAAATCTACTACAACAAACTTTTACTCTGTTAACATTTATTTGGTCTACTTTCGCATTGAAATCAATTCTGCTTGGTGTTAGTGGCAGATTAGTTGATACAGTATAATATACATCAAGAATTGTTCTGCCATCTTAGGGTTATCGCAATAAGAAATAATGAATCGACAAAGATATCCATAAACCTTTTTCATATCATCTGTTAATTTTAAAGGGGTTTCAATCATATCTGATAGATTGAGGTTTACGATTCATCTTAATAGAATCTTTTGCCTCATTTACAGAATATAATTCACATTGGTCCCCAGGTGTTCTTGGGATACATTCTGAGTAGCCTTCGTATAGCTGATCTTTTCCTTCTGTGTGACACAAAGTAAGTGCTTGCTTTGTTGGTCCAATCCCTTCTCCAGGCTCATCCTTAAAAGCATATTCGATTTCATCGAGAGTGAGAGAGCGATTTTTCTGATGCTTATCTGAGAGGGTAGCGTGAACACATCCTCTTTCCACAGTTACCGCCTGAATGCATGACTGAAGGAAATTGAAATGATATAATTACTCAATTATTCAGTACTTGTAATTAATGCTTTGTGCTAAAACAGATTATTATTGTTATTAAAAAATTTATTATCTATCAAAGTCCCCATTGTCGTCGCATCACCATTCTGCTGTTGTCTTTAAATTATTGTTTTTTATGATTTTTTTTTTACTGAAATATTTTCATTTTTATGTTATTGATATAATTGAAACAAAAATTGTGAGTTAACTTTTTGCCATAATATGATACACAATATACATTGTAACATGTGTGCTTGTAAGACACACACATATTCCAGGCCTTGTTCTGATTGGTCAGTTGTTAAGTTTGATTGGCACTCCAGGAAGGTTCATTGCAACCTGGAGCAATAATACATTTTTGCAATTATGATTTATTTGCAAAGCTCAATTAAATTTTGTTCCACAGTATATACTTTAATAAAGCCAGGCTCTGGAGGAAACATTTTTTGATGTGTTCTGTAGTAAACTGATTTTTTTAAGACACAAAAAATGGTGTTTAACAAAAAATTTGAAAACGTTAATTGAGATACTAGTATTTGAATATTGAAAAACTGTTGAAAAGGTTGCAGTAAAGTGGTTATATGCCCATTTACCCCCTAGTTTCACTCTTTTGTGTACTACCTTTTGTGTACTACAGTGCAAAATATCAAAAACATTTTATATCCTTTGAAAACTGGCTTTAAAAGTACCTACCTGTACAGAGTGTGGAGTGTAGTATTGGTAGTATTTAAAAGATGAAAAGTAGGTGTCACATTTAAATACATATTTGTAACCATAAAGCACCATTAATAACATACCTCAGGCTCTGGGTTGACATTCTCTGGAATATAGTTGTAAGGTGTTCCAAAATGTTCAAAACCATCAGCATGTTCTGGATCAGTACTTAGACCATCTCGGTAATATGCCTTACCCTATCATAGAGAAACATGGAAACAAATTAATAAATTAAAACATTGGGATAACCACCATGTCACAGTGAGTAACAAATGAAATGTTAATGTTGGATCCCAGGTTTTCAACCTAGACCTTTGGATTGGTCACCAGATGTTTGTGGGATGCATTTTGAGTCACATGACTAAAGGAAATTGAAATATTAAATCAAATCTCAATCCTCAATATTTGTAATTTACATACTAAAACAGATTTTTAAATTTTATTTACCATATTTATTATCTATTAATGTGCAATAAATAAATAAAGAGTGCACCATGTATAAAAATTGTGGGAAAATTAAAATAAATTGTAGTTACCATAAATATATGGAATAGTTCTGCAGTTCTTGGTGCTAAAACTTTTAGGTAGCCTTCATGCCAAATGCCACCATCAACTCTAAGGTATCCTTCAGCATCCATTCTATTGTTAATCACAAAGTTTGCTGTATCTTCCACGTCACTGTCAACTGCAAGACTCGCATCATCCTTAAAGTTGGTTTGTGGGATGCATTTTGAGTCACAAGACTAAAGGAAATTGAAATATTAAATAAAATCTCAATTCCTCAATATTTGTAATTTACGTACTAAAACAGAATTTTTAAATTTTATTTTCCATATTTATTATCTATTAATGTGCAATAAGTAAATAGTGCACCATGTACTAAGTGGAATTGACCAATGAAATTTTGTTATGGTCACTTACTTAATTTTTATGAGGTATTGTAAACTACACTGCTGAATATATATTTTTTTTAAATAGAATAAAAATTGTGGAAAAATTAAAATAAATTATAGTTACCATAAATATATGGAGTAGTTCTGCAGTTCTTGGTGCTAAAACTTCTAGGCTGCCTTCATGCCAAATGCCACCGTCAACTCTAAGGTATCCTTCAGCATCCATTCTATTGTTAATCACAAAGTTTGCTGTATCTTCCACATCATTGCCAACTGCAAGACTCGCATCATCCTTAAAGTTGGCAAAAAACTGCACACTAGTATCAATCGCAACGTTTTCTACACTGTTGTCAACCACAATTTTGGTTTCATCTCCAATGGTAGGATCAAGGAAAAGGTTGCTGTCACCCTCAAAGTCACCGACATTTTGAACAATTGCGTCATCCTCAATGCCAGTGTCACGCTCAAGGCTGATTTCAACCTTCTTGCCAGGGTCATCCACCAAGTTAGCTTCACCTTTAATGTCCGTGTCAATTTGGACCACCTTGCCAGGATCATCTACCAAGTTAGCTTCATCCTTAATGACATGGTCATGCTGAAGGACGATTTCAACCTTCTTGCCAGGGTCATCCACCAAGCACCACAATCACATCAAGCATATTGGGAGGGAGGAAAGCTGTACATCAGATTAACTGTTCAAATTAATGGGAGGGAAGAAAGATGGAGTGCATCACATTACCTGTTAAAATTAAGGGGAGGGAAGAAATAAAGGGACAAAATACTTAGTTTATAAAGCGATCGTTCCTTCCTGTAATTGGCAAGTGTTTGGGGAAAAAAGTAATAATAAATGTTTAGGTCTACCTGTCTCTTATACACATCTAGATGTGTATAAGAGACAGCTTCTTACCAGATTCATCTACCAAGTTAGCTTCGTCCTTAATGACAGGGTCATGCTGAAGGATATTTTTAACCTTCCTGCCAGGATCATCCTCTAAGTTGGCTGCACCACCAATGCCAGTGTCGTGCTCAAGGATGAATTCATTCTTCTTGCCAGGGTCATCCATCAAGTTGGCTTTACCCCCAATTCCAGTGTTACACTCAAGGACAATTTCGACCTTCTTGCCAGGGTCATCTACCAAGTTGGCTCCATCTTCAATGCCCGGGTCATACTCAAGAACGATTTCAGCCTTCTTACCGTGGTCATCCTCCAAGTTGGCTTCATCTCCAAAGGCAGGGTCCATATGCTTCAGGTCCATATGCTTAAAGATGAATCCATCCTTCATGTCATAGACTTCCACCATGTGGGCTTCATCCCAAATGATAGCATCATGTGCAAGGCTAATGTCATCCTCCATTTCCACACCATAAGACCTGTTCAGTCAAGAATATTAATAATGTTACCCTTGTATAGCTCATATTTTAATATATTACAATTACAAACGGAAGACAAACCAAGTCAGCATGCATTTTAGTTAAATGTTCTTCTTTGCTCTAATGTTTTGGCAAACCATTACTAAAAGGAAAAAATAAGATTATATTTGTTTTCCACTGTCCTTTGCAGAAATATACTTCTTTAAAAATGGTATAAATTAAACCACAATCACATCAAGCATATTGGGAGGGAGGAAAGCTGTACATCAGATTAACTGTTCAAATTAATGGGAGGGAAGAAAGATGGAGTGCATCACATTACCTGTTAAAATTAAGGGGAGGGAAGAAATAAAGGGACAAAATACTTAGTTTATAAAGCGATCGTTCCTTCCTGTAATTGGCAAGTGTTTGGGGAAAAAAGTAATAATAAATGTTTAGGTCTACTGTTCAGTTAAATATCCAAGGTGTCTAATCAAAAATATAATAACAGTAATAATGTACATATTTAAGAATTAAACTTTCAGGAATCATTCTCTTTATTTTTAAATACAAATGTTAACACTTGGTGGACCTTCTACGTGTATAGATTCAATGTTATCCATATTATGTATAATGCAGTTAAATATTATTGATTATGTTAAAGGTGTTCTCCAGGGTGTTGGTATCAAACTTAAATTATCAACATAACTAATAACACTATTGAATTCTGTATTTATTTTAGCAGTCTAGGAGAATTTGGTTTATAATATTGGTACTTTCTAGTATTACTGTATAAAGTAAATTCAGTCCCTTGCAGGCCAAGAAGAGGACTCGATCAAAGAGAGATATGACTGTTACATAATTATTCTCTCTACTTTTTTCATTCTGGGTATAAGTAGTTTCATATGTATTTTTTTATGTATTCTGAATCCAATATATATTCAATGTTTTTGTTTCAACTTTAAAAAAGAATTAAAATGCTTTTAAACTTACTCATTTAATCTATTTTCTATAGTACTTCCTTGCAGAACATCAATGACAAGAGGTTTGTACTCAACACCTGAATGCTCCTTTACTCCTATAGGAGGTCCATCCATTTCACTGCAATAATAGCACAAATGTTTTTTAGTACAGTATATGGTTAGAACACCACATCACCCTAACCAAAACCATCGCAGCCCATATTTTGTTTTTAGTTTGTATTTTCAGCATCAGTTTTTATTATGTCAATAAGGAAAAGCCCTGTGTTGTTTTTTTTTTGTTTTTTTTTTAACAGATAGATAGACACACTAGAGTCTAGTATATTGTTGTTATTGTTTTTTATTCATGGTAAAATTAATACTATGCCTTCACCATTCTTTTCGTAAATCGTAACCAATCCTAAAAGTATTTAAAAAATATGACCGGGATTTCATCAAATAGGATTTCTGGTCTGTTCATAGGCCTATAAACAGCTTCCAAGCAAGTTTAATTTCCTGCTTTAAATGGGTCTATTCCTGCATGATTGCAATAACACATGGAACATATAGGCCTATACATAACAATGATATATAACACCGGAAGGATACATTTTAATAGGCCCGTAACCTACTCAACCTTGTATAATATTAACACAAACATCCTCCATTATCTAAACTTCGAATTTCTTCCTGCGTCATTAGAATGTTTGTCGTGTCAATGTATAATATGCTCAGTAATCTTGCTTCAGTGTAATAAAGGAAATATGCTGTAACATTTGTCTAGCCCTATGTGGAGAAAACCCTAATATTATCATACCTGCAATCCACTGCTTTCACAGACAATTAGAATTTTGATCAGAGTAACTGTTTATGTCGTTTTTACCATCAACCATTTATCAGGTTGCTCATGTGACATGACGTAGGCCTAATATTATCATAATAAATATATCTATTGTATTTGAAACGTTTGAGGGCGGCTCTATTGTTTGTTGTCTAAACATGTTGTGGTTAAAGCATCAAGTTACAGGCTAAAAATAATATTGTTGTGTGCCCAAGCACAGTTCGGTAGGGATGGTAAATAGTTTTTTGTTTTTGTTTTTGTTTTTTTTTTACTTTTTAGTATGGTACCTAATAATTTATTAATATTATCATTATTATTGTTATTGTTTTATTCTTTTTTTGTTGTTTATTTTGTTGTTAGTTTTATAATTACTATTTTATTTTTGTTTTTATTATTTTCATTATTATTTTTATCATCATTTTTATTATCATTTTTATTACTTATATTTATCAATTTTAATAATTAATTTGGTGGTTCAAGTTTTTAGTTCACTTTAGCCTATAAAAATAAATAAATAAATTCCTTATTATTATGGTTATTATTATTATTATTGTTATTATTATTATTATTATTGAGTTTGAAAAATTAAAAATTTTTAAATTAAAAAATAATACAATTTTGTGTTAATTATGTGATTCTTTATTTAAAAAGGGTAATTTAGAAAGCCATGCAAGTTAATAGTAATCCCTGTCGGATATACCAGCCCCCTGTCGGGGAGTCACGACTGCAACCCATATGATCACAATAGTATACAATGCCTCACGCATAAGGTAGCACTGCTCGCACTAAACAGATTTTAATCCCTGAAAGTTGGCAGATAGTAAGGCATGCTTGGATTGTACTTTCGGCGTCTGAGATTTGATTTTTACTTTTACCCAAAGACGTTTGCTGGAAATTCCCTGACAAGGGGTCCGATTGGGGTCCAGACGTCCCTGACGTGAGGTCCTTTTCACCCATTTGGATCCCCTGCTAGTGCTACCCCTGATCCAGATTTTCGAGTAAAAACCTTATGGTATCACATGAACAAAATATTTGTCATCATGAACTGTTAATAGTAAAGCACCTTCCATAATAAGCAAATGTGGCTTCCTGCTTTGATTGGGCCTGTGGTGCTTGATCGAGATAACACCTGTTGTTTTATAGGCCTAAACATTCATAATAATGTATTTTCAGGGCCAACTTTTTAATAGGCATGTAACATGCTTGACCTTGTCTATAAACAAACATGATCTTCTGATGGTGAAGATGTCATGTGGGGCAGAAACATATCATTCCTATTAAACATGATCTATAATTTGAAATTCTTCCTGCGTCACAAGGTTTGTTCTCAAATGTCCTTTGTATCAATGTAGACATGCACAATTGAAAATAATCATGCTTTAATGTAAGTAAATACTTAAATGTAAAATATGCTGTTAAGTATCCCTAGGCCTATGTGGAGACATTTATTTTACCTGCAATGATCGTGGGAAAAAAAAATCAGATTTTTCAAAAACAATTGTTCATTCACCAATATCCGCAATCTTTTACTCGTCCTGTTGAACTTTGAAGTGCTTGAATGTTTAGCAGGCCAACCCCCCTCCAGCTGAAGCATCTATTAAATGTTTAAAGGGACAATAATTCAGGTTTGGTAGATCAAATTTTAAAGGGTTTTTTTTATCTAGTAAACCTTATGTTAGTATCACCGATAATAAAAAGTGGCCACAATACATACAAACTTTTTTATATGTAATCCAGGAATGACTTCCAATTCTTGGGTCGTAGGTTGAAATACTGATACAGATCATAAAAGCATTATAGAACATTGTACTATCTTTGCAATTGTACTTGAAATTGGATGTCATAGTTCATGCAGTATGAGGTGGATCTAGGTTGAGTATTCATGATTTATGGCTTTGCCGGGATCCTTGATCGCTATCAAAATGCTGTAAAGACGTACTATCCACAAAAAGAAATTAAAAAAAAAAAAAACTCATGAATTTAAATATTTAAATACAACTTGGATAGCTCATTTAAATGAATCAAATTAGTTACTAACTTTTAAATGCAAAAATCAGACATTGTACTACAAAGACCTTTAAATTAATTCATTTTTGCTATTTTATTTTATATCCATTTATTTATTTTTTGCAGAATTATTTTAGCTCAAGTATGAAAAGCAGCAAGATTCTCCATATAGAAGCCACAAATTTATATCATCATCATTTCATGTTCTTACTTGTTGCAGAAACAGACTTTAGAGCCCATGTGCTTCTTCTGGTCATTGTAGGGTAGTCCATTTTCAAAGTCAGCTTTTGTTTACCTTTTTTCTCTTTTTTTTTGAGTTATCTACAATACCACTGTTACATGTATTTGTAACAGTGCATGCACGATTTCTAAATCAATGTAGTTTTTAATTTTTTCTAAACCACAAAATTTATTTAATGCATTTTTCAATAAATAACTTTTAAAATAATTATTGAACTAAAATTTCCAACAAATACAAGTAAAGATAGCGCATCGTCTTTCGGATGACAAACATTTTCCCTTTTCCTAATTATATAACACAGTTCAGAGCATGATTCGAGTTAAAGGTTATTCATTTATATTGCGCAAAATACGAGAGTCGCTATGTGCAGAACAAGTGAGCAGATGTAACTGGAAAATAAAAAAAAAAAGAAAATCCAAGCCAGCACCCAAACCGCAGTATGGGGAATACGCCCTCGTCGCTGAGTAGGGATCTATCAAAATGTACCCTGTCCAGCACCAGTTGAGTCTCGGCCATCCCAGGACTCAGGCGCCTACCATTCTGATAGAACTACAAAAAAGCTAGCTGGCAAGGGATGGAAAAGGGAGTAGCTTTGTCTACATGGGCAGTCCAGAAATGTCCAAAAGGGGAGGGGGGCTGCAAGTGGGCCGATCGAGATAAGAATACCCTAGGGGGTCCGAGGACATACCCCCACGAATTTTCTGTGTTCTGAGACCCGAAAAATAATCTCTAAAGCCTTTTGGGCGATACATTTTTTCTTTTTCTTTCTTCTTCCTTTTTTCTTCTTTTTTTGACTTTCCAAAAGAGGGGCCTGGGGCCCCTGGTCTAGGATTGTCCCACAGGTTCCTCCAAATCCCTCCTAGGAGAGAGAGCTACTTAAATATACATGCAATTTTTATAATGAATATGATGGTTTAGTTTTTAGTTTACTTTAACCCATAATATTCTGCAAATCCCTCTTTTAGGCTTTGGAGGCCTAAAATCATAGATGTTAGAACTATAGTTTTATTTCAGTAGTAACATATTAGATAAACCAAATTATCGCACTAACCATAGATGAGTAGTTACTAGTAGGGGTGTGGCGCAGCATATAGCTCGTCGCATTGCTTGTGTCCTTGGGCAAGATATTTTACCTACGGTTGTCTCTCTCCACCCAGGAATACAAGTGGGTACCTGGTAGGTTCGAACACAACTGCACTGATTACTAACTGCAATAATATAGAAATTCTTCCCAGGGAGCTGTGTATGCGTTCCATACGTGTTTGATCCATTGATTGGGTACCTGGTAGGTTCGAACACCACTGCACTGATTACTAGCTGCAATAATATAGAAATTCTTCCCAGAGAGCTGAGTATGCGTTCCATACGTGTTTGATCCAATGATTGGGGTAATAATGTGAAGCACTTAGAGGCTTTATATCATTAGTGAATATCAAAGTAGAACCTTAATCACTGTCTTCCCTTGAAAGTGGGTTGTAGTCCTAGTGGTGTTAATGACTGAAGCAAATGAACAACAGTAGGTATTATTTATAAATCACCAATATCTACCGCAGATCAAATGCAATGTCCTGTAGATGGGATAAATGCTGTGTTTATATATTATATATTATGGCCAAGTGTCCCATCAGATACACATTATAACCATTGAAGGACAACAGATACAAAAATAATCATTTTCATGCATTTTATTTACATCAACAACGATTATGACATCTATCAATAACTTGCAACATTTATCATATTTCTTTGAATACAAGCCCACCCCTTAAACTTTGAGTAGAGTTTTGGGGAAAATGCAAAAAATAATGTCCCTGTAGCCAATGTTGCCTACAGTAGGCTTTACATTTTCCATGAAAATTACTCAAAGGTTGAGGGTGGTCTCATACCCAAGGAACTATGTTTGTCATAAACACAACGGTTTTGTTAAATAAGCTACAACCTTAGTCAAGTTGAATGTCTTCACAACACCTTAGTGTACGTAGGAAGTAATCAACTTCTCATTTTAGTAGTCTTATTTACGCCATTAGTCATGTTTAAAAGCATAGTATACACTGCGAGCTTACAGTACTTGTAATAAGCAATGTTGGTAACGATCTGCAGATGTAACTGACGTTACATCTGCTGTGAAACACTCAACATTTCAAATTTTATAAAAATGATCCTTTTTAAAAAATAAAACAAGTTAAAAAACCTTAAGTTAGCAGCTAAAAAAAGACTTACGACTAAATATTTACACAGAAGTAAATACAAACGTTACGTCTGCTGTGAAATACTCAACATTTCAAATTTTTCAATTAATCCTTTTTTTAAAAAGAAAAGTTGTTTAAAAACATTTCAAAACAAATTTAAAAACCTTCAGTTAGCAGCTTAAGAAGATTTATAACTTGACTAAATATTTACATAGAAGTAAATGTGGAAGATTCAGTACTTGTGAGTGTTTTCATGAATTCTTCCTTAAATTCTGCATATGATTTATATGTTGTTGGCAAATGGAGCAAGTTACTACAAGTATTTACAGTAACTGCTCTTGCCAGGCCACTGGCTGCATTAAAATCAATTATTATTGGTTCAAGTGGCAGATTTGTTGAGGATGTGCAAAACATTAGAAATAATTCTGCAATGTTATCTTCAATGCATTCAGAAGCAATAAATCTTTCTAGAAATCCGTAAGCTTCTTTCATATCTTGTGTTAATGTGAATGGTAAATCCTCTGTTACAAGCATATCTATTATAGATTGAGGTGTAGGTTTCATATTTTTAATAATCTCCTTCGCCTCGTCTACTGAGCCCAATTCATACCCTTCCATTGTCATACATAATTTGAATTCATTATTAACTTCAACACATTTTTCAGTAAGTTCCAAATGAGCCAAATCAATCATAAACTGTCGCCAGTTTGTATCATTTACTCTGTCATTAAAGTAATTTGGACCAATATTTTGTGCTATTTTTATTTCTTTTTCGTGAGTAATAACCTGAAACAATTTTGTTTGAGTTTCGCTCAACAAACCATCATTTACTGCTGATAAGAGATTTGACTTATCATTAATACTTATTGATAAAAAATTTATGTAAGATTTTAAAAGACATTCTTCATCAATATCTCTTCCCGTTAGCAATTTGAAAATAAAAGCTTTAGAAAGAAATGGAGGAAATCCACCGTTAAACACAAAAATGTCAGCCAGAGCTCGGCCTATAGCTTCGGAATTGTTGCCAGATATTCTTGGTATCATTTCTCCGTCGCCTTCATAAAGCCAATCTTTCCCTTCCATGTGAAACAATCTGAGGGCCTCTTTTATTGGTCCAAGTCCAACTCCAGGCTCATCCTCAAATTTCACTTCAGTTTGATGAATAGAACGATTTTCTTTATAGAATTGTGAAAGGGTAGTGTACACAGATCCTCTTCGCACAATTATCTCCTGGAAGCATGAATGAAGGAAAAAAAAATTAAGATATATAATTAATATTTGTACTCAGTGGCGTATCTAGAAGTCTTGTCTTATACACATCT
>NW_022684135.1:989530-996787 GCF_011630105.1 Anneissia japonica | reverse complement strand
GACAAATCACAAGATCATTAGACATATTATAGTCTTTCATGTATTTTATTTTTTAAGTGCAACTGATCCATTGTGTTTCTTATTTTTTATACCATATTATTTACGATAGTATAATACATACTCCAAATTTCATGTATACCTTGTTTTGTGGTCATGACAATAAAGTTTATCTTATCTTGTAATTTTACTGATGAAGTTTCCAGACTACCAGATTGCATGTCTTATGGCACTTCAAGATGGCCAGAAATCACAATCTGACTTTAATTTTAATAAATTTTTTTTGTCAATAAATTTCAAAAATGTGGGCAATCTGTGCCTCTCTTTAAATCTACGACATCCCCCTGGAAGTGGTCTGTTCCGTCATAGAGCCCCTGTTAATAGTAAGACGTTTCATTGGTTAATTTGACTTCCCTGTATGCATGATCACAATAATACACCTGATAATGTAGGCCTAAACATCATAATGTATTTTCAGGTCATTATACTTTTTAATAGGCCTGTAACATACTTGTCCTTTACTTGTCTATAAAGCAAACATGATCTTATGTCTAAAATTTTTTGAATTCTTCCTGCGTCACACAATCGTGTTCTCCTTTGTATCGTTGTTCACATCCACAATTAATGATAATTTTGTTACAATGTAATAATAAGCAAGTATTTGAATATAATATATGCTGCAAAGTATCCCTAGAACTTTGTAGATAAAAAAAAACCTTATTGTCATACCTGCACTGATAATTTTTCTTTGAAAAACTGAAAACATTTTTAGAGTGATTCATGTCGTCTTCTTCTCCACTGTCCGCCATTTTCACAACCCGTGACAACTTTGAAATGCTTGAGTGCTCAAGCCCGCCCTCTCTAGCTTAAGTATCTATAAAGTTAAACATAAGGTTAGGTAGACCAGGTGTTTGTTTTTATCCAGTAGACCTTATGTTAGTATCACTGATAATAAATAGTGGCCACACAATAAATACAAACTTTTTTTTAATGCTTACTGTATATATAAGCCAGAAATGAATTCCAGTCCTTGGGTCATAAGGGGAAACACTGATATACCTCATAGAGCATACCTTGGGAATGTACTTAATATTGGATGACATAGTTAATGTAATATATATGGATTTAGGTTGGGTGTTTGTGATTTATGGCTTTGCAGGGATCGTTGATCGCTAGTTCACCTGACAATAAAGACATACTCTCTGCCAAACTAAAATGAAAAAAAGACCCTCAAGGATTCAATTAAAACTTGGTATAGCTCATTTTAAAAAATCAAATAAGTTACTAACTTCCAAACACAAACAGAAAAAAAAATTCTGACATTGTAATACAAAAGCCCATAAATTAATTCAATTTTGCTGTGTCTAATAATAATAATTTATTGGGAAACTACACTTTTGAAACAGTGGCACACTTTACATGATAAAGGTGCGTCCAAAAAAAACCAAAACATACTTTAAACAGAATACAATACACTAAAGAAAAAAAAGTATAAATTGAGTAACCGTCACTTAAGCATTTGACAATCACCCCACCCCTATCCAATACCCACCCTTGTCAAAGTATTATATGCAATGATACCTCAATACTCATTTCAATCCCCTGAATGATGCTTATTCAATTAAAATAAATTCTATTTATTTATGTATTCATTTTTTGCATAATTCTTTTACCACAAGTATGAAGAGCAGGATTCTCCATATAGAGGCCACAAATTAATATCATCATCATTTCATGTTCTTGCTTGTTGCAGAAAGTCTTTGGATCCATGGTGCTTCTGGTTTTCACGCTCCCTGGCAATGTATTTTGTCTCATTGTAGGTTAGTCCAATTTCTTTTATTTTTTATTTCTGACATCCATATATGGGCATGGTGATGTCATGTCACATCCATATATGGGCAAATCAAAGGTAATAATCACATACAACTTGAAAGTATGAACAGATTCCTGACTTATCAATCACTCCGAGCAAAAATGTGTTTTTTTGTTTTGATCAGAATGCTTAAGATGAAAATATGTTTGTCTAAACTATTGTACTAATGGTAGAAATACTGGAGTACTTTGGCGACCTTGATAAGCCAAGAACACAATATTGAAAAGGTTGCTTGAAATGTTCACAAAAGTCAACAAGACTAGTTTTCGAACACAAAATTTGCTAACAGGAATAAATTGCATACAGCCCGCTCACTGGTTACAAATGTGTGACATGTAGTTGCAACGAGTGCATGAACGATATCTAAATCATTGTAGTATTTACATTTTTGTAAACCACAAATTTGCTTTAATGTCAATTTCAATAAATAATTTTCTAAAATAATTATTGAAGTAAGACCATGCTAAGATCACATGCCAGAGCTTTATGTACTTAGTTTAATTTAACCTTAACATTTTGTGAAACCCTATGTTGGATGATAGTTTTATGGTAGAATCTTAAGAACTGTCTCCCCTTTGAAGCTGGTGGGGATGGGGCTGGAGGTAGTGGTTTTATTGGTGGTGGTGATGACAGAAGCAATTGAACAACAATCGGTATTAATAGAGCACCAATATGTATTAATAGAGCACCAATATCTACAGCAGATCAAATGCAATGCCCGGCAGATGGAGTATATGCCGTGTTTATATATTATGGCCAAGTGTCCCACTAAATACACAGTAAAAAGGAAAACAAATAGAAAAGTAATCATTTTCATGCATTTTATTCACATCACCCATGATTATGACATCTATACAATAATTTGCAACATTTACTATAGTTCCATGAATGCAAGCCCATCCCTTAAACTTTAAATAGAGTAGAGTTTTGGGGAAGTGACTTAATACACATGTTTAAAATATGCAACAATAACATCCCTAACCATGAAAACTATTCAAAGGTTGATGACGGTCTTATACCCAAGGAACTATGTTTGTAATAAACACAATGCTTTTGTTAAATAAGCTACAATAGTAGTAAAGTTGAATGTCTTTACAACATGTATGTAATCTTATTTACACTCTTAATCATGTTTAAAAGCATACTAAGCACAAAGCTACAGTTGTAATAAGCTATGTTGGTAACGATCTGCAGATTTAAATAACGTTAAATCTGCTGTGAAACACTCAACATTTCAAATTTTAGAAAATTGAATTTATCAGCTAAAAAATACTTATGATTAAATATTTAAATAGAAGTAAATGTGGAAGATTCAGTACTTGTGAGTGTGTTCATGAATTCTTCCTTAAATTCTGCATATGATTTATATGTAGTTGGCAAATGGAGCAAGTTACCACAAGTATTTACAGTAACTGCTCTTGCCAGGCCATTTGATGCATTAAAATCAATTAATATTGGTTCAAGTGGCAGATTTGTTGAGGATGTACAAAACATTAGAAATGATTCTGCAATTTTACTCTCAGTGCATTCAGAATAAATAAATTGATGTAGATATCCATAAGCTTCTTTGTTCTTTAAATTTTAAGGTTTTCCTCCGCTTGAAAACGGTCGGGTAAACTTCTCATTCTTAGGCCTATTACTGTAAATACTAGTAGCCCTACTATGTGTGTATGTACAGTACATAACAAAAATTAAGTCGCTGCATACATATTCTTTTTTCAATAAAACCCAAATAAAACGGGGGTCGGGGGTCCTCCCTGGAAAAATTTTGGTTCTTAGATGGCGAGAAATGAGTTTTCCCGACTTCTGAAGTGCCTTTTAATAAAAATCCAAGGTTTTCCCCTTTTGTAAATGGTTAGGTAATTTTTTTCTCATTCTTATCAAATTATTATTAATAAATAAGCCTATGTGTGTAATGGTACACAGATAATTTTTTTTTTTCAAGGGGGGGGGGTGGTTCAGGACCCCCTGCCCCCTCAGATCCTCTAATGTAATTACGTAATATTACTTTAATATTTGTAATTTATGCTATTTACTGAATTATTACTCACAGTACACATAAATACTTTAACAAGATCTGCCAACACAGAGTGTGGAGTAGTACAGTATTTGTAATCTTATGTATCAGGTAGATAAAAAATTGTAACCATAAAATCTAATTAACATACCTCAGGCTCTTGGTTGAAATTCTCAGTTATATAGCTGAAAGGTCTTTGAAGAAGACCAAAATCATCAAGAGTTTCTGGATCAGTACTTGGACCATCTAAGTATGCATCTCCCTATCATGGAAAAGCAACATGGAAACAAATTTATAAATAAGGACATTGGGATAACCACTGTATCACAGGAGAAACAAATGCATATAACATAAATATAATGTGATCAAATAACTACTTCAATGTTCTTTAAACTGTTTCACTATCACTATTTTAATTGTATTAATTTGACTTAAGACACATTTCATTTTTAGCCAAGTATGATCATCAGTACATTGTAGATGTGGGTGTAAATTTAGAGGAAATTGAAGAATTACCATAGATGAACGGAGTGATAAGGCTGTTCTCTGTGCCTCGTTATCCATACCAGACTCAATCTCAGCACTAGATTCATCTTCACTATTGTCAGCTGCAAGGTCAGCTTCATCATTCATGCCAGTTTTATTCTGTAGGTTGGCTTCATTTTCCATTCCAACTGCAAGGCCAACGCCATCCCTCAAATTGTTGGCAGGATCCTCCATGCTAATGTCAGCAAGGTCGGCTTCATAATTCAAGCCAGTTTCGTTCTTAAGGTTGACTGCATTTTCTATGCCATTTCCAACTGCAAGGCTGACACCATCCCTCAAGTTGTTGGCTTCCCCCTTGTTTTCAGCCGCAAGGCTGGTTTTATCCCAAAAGCCAGTCTCCGCATCCACTGTGTCAAATTCACCTGTCATGTGAGATTCATCATCCTCCATGCTAATTTCTGTAAAATCTGAATCATTATGGGGCCTGTAAAATTAGGAACAATAATGTTACAATATACACATAAAAATAATGACAGAATGAATCATCAGAATCTAGCTATAGAAAGCTATCTATAGTTTCATCAGTATTTTCAAAATTCTTTTTTCTTTTTTTCTCTTTTCTATCTCTTTATCTTTTTCCTTTTTCTTTTTTTTCTCTTTTGCTCTTTCTCTTTTCTTTTTTTTTCTTTTTCTTCTCTTCATTTTTTCCCTTTTTTTCTTTTTTTCATTTTTTTTCTTTTATTTTCTTTTCTTTTTTTTCTTTTCTTTTCTTTTTTCTTTTCTTTTCTTTTCTTTTTTTTTCTTTTTTCTTTTTTTTCCTTTTTTCTTTTGTTTTTCTTTTTTCTTTTCTTTTTTTCTTCTTCTTTTTTTTTTCTTTTTTTTTTTTTTTTTTTTTTTTTTTTTTTTTTTTTTTTTCTTTTCTTTTTTTTCTTTTTTTTTTCTTTTTTTTTTCTTTTTTGTTTTCTTTTTTTTCTTTTTTTTTCTTTTTTCCCTTTTTTTTCTTTTTATTAATTTTTCATTTCTCTGCTTTCTTTTCTTTTTTACATCTTTTTCCTTGATGAGCCATTGTAGCCTGGTCCAGAGAGATTCAAGTGGTTGGCGGATCAGTTGTGGCTTGGACTCCCAACCTTGAGATCAGGGTTCGAAACTCTCGCTGGTCAAGCCGCTTGTGTCCTTGGGCAAGGCACTTTATCTACGGTTGTCTCTCCCCACCTGGTAGGTTCAAACACAACCATGCGCTGATTACAGCTACATCATTATGGGGCATGAGTGTTGTTCCATGTGCTTGATCCAGTGACCGGAGGTTAGTCTACAATATGCACTATATAAGTCCATTCCCTAACTCCACTCCAACTAACTCCATTCCCTAAGCTTCAAAAGCAGACTTAGTTTATAAAGCATAATTCCTTGTGAGTTACTTGCTGTTAGATGGGATATGAGAATTGATAATAATAATAATAATAATAATTTTTAGCCTTATGCTGTTAAGTTGAATGTCCGAGGTGTCACTAAACAAAAAATGAATAATAGATTACAAATTATAGTTAATAATAATAATAGTATTAGTAATAACAATCTTCCATGCATATTATTATAACTTTAGTTGATTCAGTTTTTAGCAATTCTTAGGTAAGTTTTGAAGTTTTATGTAATTTGTATTTATCACAGTGAAAAGTAACTACCTATACATTTATGTATTACATTATGTGTAATCATTTTTTGCATTTTAGTTTCTATCATGCAATTTTAAATTTTAAATTTGTTTGTTTAGTTCAGTATTTCAATCTGGAGAGCCTCTCAACTGTTATTTTATTTATAAAATATAGGCAATCCTGCTTTGTTGATCTACAGTACTCTTGTTTTTTTCTGTGTCTGTGTCACCAACAGGAAATAAATTATATGATAAAAAGGTTCAATACTTTGCATGCCAAGAAAAAACTCAATCTGTTACTTATTATAATATACTGCTTATACGCATCTTTTTTATATTTTCATCTTTCATTCTAGTCCAGACCACCGGTCTGTGTATTACTGTAGTGGATGTGGTAGGGTCTGTGAGATGCACCAGTACACGGTGGTAATGTCGTGTTGGGGTCTATGTTGACTCGCAAGAGAGGTTAGAACTCGAATTATACTCAGTAGTTATGCAGTTCCTTGTAATGTTTTATTGTATATCACAATCAATCAAATATACAAAATGTGCTGAACTCTATAATGTAAACATAAAACGTTTACTCTCTATCTTTCTATCTCGGTCTCTTTCTCTGTCTCCTCTACATCTCCTTATCTGTGTCCTTTTCTGTGTCCTCCTCTCTAATAATTTCATTCTCTCATATATATATATATGGGACCAAAGGGGAGGAGCTATATAGATTCCAAGAAGATGGTTAAAGACACATCATTGACTCATCAACTACCTGTTTAAGACTCATTAACTACCTGGGTGAATAACCTTAGTTACTTCCTGAAGTTGACCATAACTCCCCGTGGGAAGTGCATAAAATATTGACATATTATCAATTATTTTCTATTTTGTATAGAATTTTTTTCTGTAATCATATTGAAATTGGTACATTTAATACTGAATTAGGTTAATTTTGCTGGTGTTATGCTGGTCTTCATGATTAGCAACAAACATATGTATGCTCAGGTTCATTAAAAATATGCCATTTGCAAAATAAATTAGGACTGTAACAGAGCAAGGTCCATCGTTACCAAATGATCTACAGCCTACGGATCAATTCTCAGTCAATGAACTCCTTCCTCTCAAGTCTTAATATCACTGTTCATCATTACACGTTGTCGACAACAATTGGTATAAGCCAGTCTAACACCCTCAGAGATTTCAGTTGCTGCATTCCTGGTGATGTAACATTCACAATCA
>NW_022684135.1:953794-986105 GCF_011630105.1 Anneissia japonica | reverse complement strand
CAAGCATTATCTTCTGATGGTGAAGCTGTCTCTTATACACATCTAGATGTGTATAAGAGACAGCTTTTACACACAGTCCTATCCTCAGATAGCAGGATTCTATCACAATTAACTATCTGTACGTACTCTAATCCTCACAGGGAGGACTTGAAAACTGATTTTTTGATTTCCGTCTATAAAAAGATATACATTTGAGAGGGCAATAACTTGAAAATCAATTCTGACAGCAGATTCTGAAAGCCTGGGCCAGAAATACCATGAGTTCCAAATTTCAGCCCCTAACTCTGTCTCATTACCAAGATATTGACCTCCAAAAACCCTATAAATTGAAGTTCACGATTCGCGAGGCCAAAAAGGGGGCGTGGCACCCGATTTTTCAACTTTGGTTGAATTCATATGGAATGACCCCAGCAAGGGGGTCAGGAAAAAATGAAATATCGACCGCTGAAAGTACAATTTAGGTATGTCTTTACTAAGCTGTCAAATTGTAGGGATTAAAAACTGTTTAGTGCGAGCAGTACTACCATATGTACGAGGTGTTGTGTGTTATCGCGATAGTATTGGTTGCACTGGTAGCGCAAGATCTTTACCGACAGGGGACAGGGACCTCTTAACTTGCATGGTTTTTATCAAATGAACCTTTTTAAATAAGAATACCATAATCAACACAATTTTTCTCCGATGGGGAAGTAGGACTAGGCTTTCCCAATGCGGGGGTGTGTGGACCCCTGGGTTGGGGGGCTTGGACCTTCTTGTCGGGAGTTGGACCTCTCGTCTGGGAATTCCTGGCGCCCCTGATGTTCTCTAGTACTACTAAACTTCTGAAATTTTGCCTGTTTTCGGACGTACAGAAATGGACAAAAATTCTACAGAAATTTATCATAAGCATAGACCCATAAATATATAGGTCTACTGTCCAGAACAATTGACTTTTTTATCAGAATCTTTGGTTACATTTTGTCCCTAGACAACTTATACAAATCAGATTAATGAAAAATTATTGTGAAAATCTAAGAAAAAGTGGCCCATATATCTTCATCATGCAATACTTGAGTTCTCCAAAATACTAAAACAAAAACTAAATTGACTACATTTTTAGCAATTAGTTGTCCAAATTTGGCGTTTAACTGTATTTTATGTAATTTATATGTATTCACAATGCTTTTCTTATATTAAAATACTCCTTTTAACTCACCCATGATTAACAGTGAGCTGGATTTTCATCATCTCACTAGGTTGATTGACAGGCAGTTCAACCAAAGAGGGTTGGTAATCACCATTTGGAGGCCCCTTCACTTCTAGAGGAGATTCAGCCTCATCCATATCTCTGCAATAATAGCACAAATGTTTTTAATACATTTTTTTAGGAGGCTAATGGAAGACCTTTCTAATCAAAACAATTTGTAATCCTAAAAATCAAAGGAATAGTGATCAAGCTGAGTATCAATTAAAAACCTTATGGTAACATGAACTGATTTTGTCACAAACTGTTTAATGGTAAGCACCTTCATAAACAAATTTTACTTCCTTCCTTGATTGGTTCTGTAGTGCGTGATCGCAGTAATACACCTGTTGATGTAGGCCTAAACATTAATAATGTATTTCAGGTCACAATACTTTTAATAGGCCTGTAACATACTTGACCTTGTCTATAAAACAAGCATTATCTTCTGATGGTGAAGATGGCATGTAGGGCAAAAACATAATTCCTATTAAACGTGGTCTATAATTTGGAATTTTTCCTGCGTCACAACGTTCCCGACATGTTCTTTGTATTAACGTAAACACCTAAATTTATAATAATCATGCTGTTTGAATATAAAAATATGCTTCCAAGTAACCCTAGGCCTATGTAGAGGAGAAAAAAGATAATTTTGTCATACCTGCAATTATGTTTTCTTTGAAAAAATGAAATATTTATCAGAAAAATTAGTTGTCGTTTTCACCAATGTCCGATATGTTTCACAACTCATCAATATTGAGTTCAGCAAGCACGCCCCCTCTAGCTGAAGCATTCATTAAAATTTTAAAGGGACAATTAGAAATCAGGTTTGGTAGATCATATTTTAAGTGGTTTTTTTTATGTCTAATAGACCTAATGTTAGTTTCACCGATAATAAATAGTGGCCACACAATATATACCAAATTTTTAAATGTTTTCTTTTAATATAAGTTTTAATGTATATTACAAATTGAGTACTGATTTTTTGTAAATTTTTATTTTTAAAATTCTGTACAATTAGAAATCAGGTGTGCTGGATCAAATTTAAAAGTTTAATTGTAAAGTAGACTGGCTGTTAGGTATCGCTGATAATAAAAAAAATTGCTTCAAAACATACAAAGTTTTTTAATGTTTATATATAAGCCAGGAATGACTTTCAATCCTTGGGTCATAATGTGAAATTCTGATACAGCTCATAAAAGCATTATGGAACATTGTTCTATATTTGCAAATGTGCTTTATATTGCATGTCATAAGTTCATGCAATTTAACACATTGTTTTAGGTTAAGTGTGATTTATGGCCTTGCCGGGATCCTTGAAAAATAAAAAAAAAAATTTAAAAAAACACCTACCATAGTTCACCTGATAATATAGACACACTGCTTGCCAATAAAAAATAGAAACAAAAACCCTCTAACTCAAATAACTCATTTAATAGAAATCAAATAAGATATTAATTTCCATATGCAAATAAATCGAGAAAGAAGATCTCTGATTTTCAGATATAGTACAACAAAAAACCTTTAATTATTTCAGTTTAAAGTGTTTAATGTTGTCTTATATATTTTTTCCAGAATTATTTTACCCTAATCATTTTTAAGCCATAAATTAATATCATCATCTCATGGTCTTGCTTGTTGCAGAAACAGTCTATGGTCCTTCTGGTTTTCACGATCCTTTAGGTTATTTTATCTGCTTTATTTTTAACATTTAATTAAGCTTTTGTTCACAATTTTTTCTCTTCAAAAGTTTTATTTGTGTTGTCCAGGAATATATTCTGTCCACACCTTATCATCTTGTCACCATTATTAAGTTTCCTGTGATAAATGTCTAATTTGCCCATATATGGGCATAGTGATGTCATGTCACACCCATATATGGGAAAATCAAATGTACTGATCACACGGCCAGATTTATTAGTCACACCAAGCAAAGAACATGTGCCAAATTCAGAAAGTGTCTTGTTTAAGATGAAAATTATTGTGCTATTGGAAGGACATACTCTGTACTAGAATACATTTGTAAGAATGATAGGTCAAAAACACAGTATTGAAATGTTAATTTGAATATGCCTGTAAACCTACAATAATCATGGAAGCAGCCAACATGCAGGAAAATTAGGAATAAAAAAAATTCACAAGAAATTGTGCACAGTACTCTCATTGCGACATGTAAGTATCAAGTGCAATGGCGCATGTGCAATAAATCACTGTATCTGCATTTTTTTTTTTTAGCCAAAACTATTATCTAACTCAAGATGATGTGAAGATTGCTTTATTACGGTAAATAAAGCCCTGTCCAAACTATCAAATTTTGTTTGAAAATAACATGTGACATGCCTAAATATGGTCATGATGACATCACATAACTAATTTTGGGCACAAATCAGTTTTTTTTTAAAGAAAATTTGACTGGTTAGAGTTTAAAGTGGATTTATTTCAACTTACATCACATGATGCCATTGATGAAGACAATACACAACTTTAGGTTTCATTACTCGTATATTTATTCAAAGCCATCACATGACTAAATATGGGCACAGATCAGTTTTTTGTTAAAGAAAATTTGACTGGTTAGAGTTTAAAGTGGATTTATTTCAACTTACATCACATGATGCCATTGATGAAGATAATACACAACCTTAGGTTTCATTACTTGTATATTTATTCAAAGCCATCACATAACTAATTTTGGGCACAAATCAGTTTTTTGTTAAAGAAAATTTGACTGGTTAGAGTTTAAAGTTGATTTATTTCACCTTACATCACATGATGCCATTGATGAAGATAATACACAACCTTAGGTTTCATTACTCGTATATTTATTAAAAGCGCATATATACATATAATTGCTCATGCCTAAGGCTGTACATAAATATACAATCTTAAAAGTGAAGTTACTCATAAGTTACTCATAATAATATTAGACAAAATTTAATTATAGAAAAAAACATCAGATAAAAATCAGTGATTTTAAAAATTTTACCAACTTGATTTAGAAAGTTAAATTGTGAAGCTTCTAGCAAATTATCATTTTAGAACAACTTTACAACAGTCAGATTAAATTATTTGGGCTTGATGTCTTTGGTTTTAAAGTTATATTTATGTAATCCTTTTGCGAGCATTTTTTAATCTCCTTAATTTAAATTCATATTAAATCCATCAGTAATGACAAAACTCACTAACTTAAATGTCGATTTACCTCAAACTCTAAATCCTCAAATAAGTACTGCTGCACTGTATAAAATTTTTGGAACTTAAGTGCAGTGCTTATTAGAGAGCAGTGCTTACTAAAAAAATATTGGCATGATGCTTTCCATGCCAGTTGCCATGTTACATATCTTGCATATTTCTGTAGTTTGGTAGGCATATAATAGACCCTACATCATCGTAAATAAAGGTTACATGTGCCTGTCTTCATTTTGTTATTTATTAATTTGAACACCCTGTTTCTCTCTGTTTTACTACACACAATGTAGTATGTACTCTTGAATAAGTGCATCGGTGCTTATTCAAAATATAATAATCAAGAGCGGCACTTAGTGAAAAAAAAAATCACATTATTCGAGGATTCAGGGTAATTATAGACAAAACTTTGAAAACTAATGTTTGTTTGTTTTGTTTTATTATTTTTTTTTACCTCACACAAATTATATTAAACAGTACAAACTTAATAATACAAATGAAATAAGAAAAAAAAACCTAAATACTGGTATACTGGGGTTTAGCCAGAAAAACGAAGCCAGTGGGCATGGCGCTGAGCCGATGGGTGGGCCACACCCCCTCCCAAACATAAGAAAAAATTGTAGAAAATTTAAATTTAATTTAAAGTTGTTTAAATGTTGGAATTTTATCTTCAAAGGAAAAGTGTTGAATTTGCTTTCACAAAATATAGACATAAGATTGTGCACGGCCACAGTTACTCGCATAACGTTTTTAGGCTATGCAGATACATCTTCATCTCTCACCTTAGTCTAGTATAAATTCTAATCTAGGTCCTCAGAATCGACAGATAGGCCTAGGCCTGCTGTATTTTGTTGACTAATACCAACTTTGTCGGGAAACCGAATCTCGAGTATTGTATTTGCAGTGCCACATGCATGCGTTGTGGGCACTCAGAACCGTCCATCTTCCAGCAGGGTATAAAAGTTTTTAACATGACGCGTGTTGTAAATGAACCTTTTTTAAGCCGTCGCAGTAAAAGTGGCCGTCTATGCTGGTATATATCGGTTACTAATATTAACATTTAAGAATTACCATAACAAAAGACAAGTGTGTGGATAGAAGCAAAAAAAAAAAAGGAAAAAGATGGATCCAGGGGTATAAAATATGTAACTTAAAAGAAAAAAGAATATTTGTTCACAATTGGAACAATGCTACTTTTTATCTGTGGTATTATCTGTACATATTAAGTGCTATTTCAGTCC
Source organism: Anneissia japonica (assembly GCF_011630105.1). Taxonomy (NCBI): domain Eukaryota; kingdom Metazoa; phylum Echinodermata; class Crinoidea; order Comatulida; family Comatulidae; genus Anneissia; species Anneissia japonica. The sequence goes on along the minus strand of NW_022684135.1, from coordinate 980,456 downwards.
AAATAACATATTAATAAAAATCCCAGTTTATTAGGCAACCAATATATATTTTTTTAACGCTCTATGACATGAGTAATCTTAAATATTAAAATACAGTATTAACATTCACTTTATAATGAAAGAAATAACCTTAAAAATGGAATACCTAGAAGATTCTTAAGTTACCATCGTGATGTGTTTTGTACGTAAATATTTAAATTATTATTTATGTGTTGGAAATTATAATAAATGACTATAGTACTGGATATTACTGTGTTCCTTAATTATATTTTTAAGTGGTTATTGCTTTTTCCTTAGTTTTGGGTAATCAATTCGTTCCTTTTTATCGCAAGTGAATGAAATCGTCATCGCATAACGTGTGCCTTTGCTAACTTTCTCAACGTAATGTTGGTTTTCTGATCCAGATGTGAAAAAGGATAAACGTCCTAAAAGAAAATAAAAAGAGAGTTGAATACAAATCAAGTTTACCATATAAAATAATATCACCCATTACAGTATCACTGCTATTGATGGTGATTATTATGAGCCAAGACTTTTTTTTATACCTTTTATCGCGACCTCATTTTTTTCATTTTTGGAGATTTTAAGGCAGCGGCGGGCATAATAAAAATAAAGAAATCTTCTTTTCTGGAATTGCAATTTTTTTCGTAGTGGCGGGTACGGTATTTGTCCAAAAATAAAATTTTATTTTTATTCAAAATCATCAATATTGGCGGGCAGTAGATTCAAAAGGTGTAAAAAAAAAGTCTTGCCTTAGTTATAATTGTTGCCCTACTCAGAACAACCCAAAAAATGAGAAATGAATAGTTGGAGGTTAAGAAATGTATAATTTAACTTTAAAAACTATATTGTAGATCAATTAGCTGGACAAGATTGCCGAAAAGTGAACTAAATCACTGTCTAGTGGTTCCCAAACAATACAGGGGGTTTATATTTAAAAATAAAGATTAAAATCATCTTTACCTAACTTCGGTTCAATGGTTGAATTTGATTTCTTATCAATAAATACAAAACGGCCTCCTTCAAAATCATTGCCATAATTACTGAGGTACACCAGAGATGTGTAGTCAAAGGTTTTGTATGTTTCCTTGAAATATAAAAACAAAAATACAAAGAATGTTATTTTTTAAAGTTTATGTGACATGTGGTTGTTATTATTAGAACAGTGATCGGTGTCAGGCTGTAAAAACAAGGGATTTCCTAGCCAAAGACTCAAGGGTCGTCATACCACATGCGGCTCAACTGTGTTTAATACCCTATTCAGGTATACTCCGCTGCGATCAGTTACGATGCAGTTGGTAATCCAAAACTAATTAATCCTGATCACAACCAACAAGCGCATTCAAACTAAATCAGACACAAACAGCTTTATATTTGAAATGGAGGTCAAACGGTACTAGACCTATGTTCACACACACAACCACAGAATCCAATCCCAAAGATTGTAGCACCCATCACAATGGGCAACAATTGCAATATCCATTACTTAAGAACTACTAACTATTGGTTAGCTTTCACACACGATTGGGTGTCGAAATTGCTCCAACCGATCGGAATGTGATGCTAGAAGAATACCAAGCCATGGTTTGCTATTGGCATATCCTAAGTCTCGTGCCTAACAATCACAAAAATAAGTTCTGCCTTTACCGACCTTGTCTACATGTGGATGCCAATACTCGTCGTGTATAGTTTTCGCTGGTTTCGTGTTCATCCGGGAGAAAAATGTTGGTTTAGTCAGGTGAAGACTATTAGCAGGTATTGAGAACTCACCAGCAATTGCGAGCTGAACTTTACTTGCTACTTTTCTACAATCCAAGCAATCAAAGTATATTATTATTACTTAAGAATATAGGTACATTGTAGAATGTGATGTGTATAACTTCACAATTTCAAAATGTTCGCTGCCAAGGACATGTGTTTATGTCCACACATGTCAAACATACAACTATAATAAATACATTAAAATTAATAAAATTAATTAATTACTATGTCTGGACAGGCCTGGGAAAAAAATGATTACCGGTACACCTCCGACCATGTAAATTGTCTCCAAAATTCCTCCAGCACCAAATGTTACCTGTATACACTATAATATAGCCCAACAGTTTTTTGTTTTTTTTATTTATCACAAAAAAAGCCTCTAGGACTTTCATGGTGCTTCCTGTTTGCTTTTTCCAGCCCTGTGTGGGGATGTGGGCTGCAGGTCGATAGTAAACTAAAGCCAAGGGGATAAATGGAGGTCAAGTGATCATTAATAGTTATTTTTTGTAATTACATGCCATGCCACTCACTTATATAAATCAAAGTCTTCCTTTGTGAATATATCTAAACTTCCACTTTCAATCAATCTGTATAGAAAAACAAATAAAATATTTTCATACTAGGGTTTTTTTCCAATAAAAAAAAATGTGATCACAATAAACAAATTTTAAATTAACACTGATGCAAGATGATGCTACTAGAAAATTGCTCAAAATTGTTATACAGTATTATTAAGGTTAAAATATGAATGCATTCAAGATTATGATCAAAATGATGACAAACATGTTAAAAACAAATTAAATGTACTTTGTCAAACGTCAAAAAAATTTTAGTTGTACCAAATGTAAACTATTATTTATATATATATAATGTTATGATATATAGTATCTTATTGTAAATAAGTAATTAATCATAAACTTACTGGTAGATATCAACAAAAGCATTTCCCTTTGATAAAGCTCCAGAGTGAAGATCAAGAATGGATGCCTACAGTGCAAATTACATTCCAGTTAGTCATGCAGTGTTAAAGATGTAGTGTCACATGCCCATATTTGGGTGTAATATGACATCATGCCCATATATGGGCACATCATACAAATTTGAAGCCTCAATCGCGCTGGATTTATTTCAGTAAAAGTAACCGTCTTGTCGGTGAGTTTGACCGAAAAAATCCAGTGCAGATAGTCCGCTCGGTTAACTTGACTGTCGCCGCCTGTTAGTTTTCGGGAGTGAAATTTACTCAGGAATTCCTACCCAGCTACTTTGACCGGCCTGGAAAATCCAATGTGAACAGCCACAGGTCGGTTAACTTAACCGAATCCCGAGCCTCATTGTTCATTTCGGTAAGAACTAGCTAGAAAGTAAGTGCAAATCAGCGCGCGAAACAGATCAAGGGATCAGAAGGCTGTAGGTCATGTCACGGGTTAAAATGTACCGCCCTCAATAGTTAATTTTACACTACTCGGGAAAACTAACCGAGTTGAAAAGTCCAAGTGCGATTGACGGTAACATTTACCGGTAGAAATGTTTACCGTGATAACGGTTACATATTCCCAAAATTTAATCCAGTGCGATTGAGGCTTTAGTTGTCTCTTCCAACGAGACACACAAATACAATTGTTAATTTAAATTTAAACAGCCAACTGAAAGGCCTATGCAAACAATACATTATTAATTTTCATCTAATTAAAAAAATTAAAATTAAATTAAATTATAAGAACTTATAAGTACTTATTTAAACTTACCCCACCATTTGAACCTCCAAGTGCAAGGCCTTGCTTAGCAACCCTATGAACAAAAAAAAAAAACTTACATTAACATAAATTATGCTGATTAAATATAGGTATATAGCATTTAAAACACATTTGTGAATAAATATAAATATATGTATAATAAAGCAGCTATAACATTCATTCATTCATTCATTCATTCCTTCCTTCCTTCCTTCCTTCCTTCATTCATTCATTCATTCATTCATTTTTTATTTTATTTTATTTTATTTTATTTTATTTTATTTATTTATTTTTTATTTTATTTATTTATTTATTTATTTTTTATTTTATTATATTTTATTATTTTATTTATTTTATTTATTTATTTTGTTTTGGGTGTCCATGGATTAATCCATCTGGAAGCTACAGAGTTTCAACCTTTTTATCTCATCTAAACGATTTCACACATGGGAATTTTTTGGCCGCTGCCAGGGGAATGAGTCCCTTTTCACTACCCCCTGTATTTGCCACTGCCTAATATGGTACATTATTGTGACATGCCACAGTTTTTGGATACCCTATTGGATAGTGAATTAGTTTGTGTTTAGATTTATGCAGCAGAATTGGAAACCTCCCCAGCATGTAGTGTTGTTGTTGGCACCTTTGCAAAATAACCAGGGAGCTAAAATTCTTCAGAATAGGTAGTAGATTGTCTTTGTGATCTTACTTCAGTAATCTTTCTGCTTCATTTTCTTTGATGAGCCCATCCATGACAACTCTTCCACAGTGCTTTGGTGCACAATCTAATAATCAAGTAATAGTCATAATTAGGATAAAATTGATAAATTTCATTTGTTAGAACAAATCTCACTTATACGGCATTTTAGTGGTAAACTACTAACTTTTTGGCAAGGTATTGAATTTCTTTTAAGATTTCAAGTTATTCATTGGTTTTAAGGTAAAATACAATTTTTCACTTATTACAGCAATAAAATAACAATGTTATGTTCTTCATTCAGGATAAAAAAAGTTGTTTTCAGTAAGGCAGTGAAACTAACTGACTAGAAATTAAAAAAAAAAACTTCCTTGGAAGCTAAAAACAAACATGAACAAACAAAAATATACCATCATCAAAATAGAAATAGAAGACTATCCCCCTGCAACCCACTTGCCTGACTCATACATATTACTTGTTTGTTAATTTTTAGCAGCGGCTGTTGTTACACCAATCTTAAACTACAGTACAGTATTTCCAAATTCTGTCTGATTGATATGTCTAAATTAATCCAATCCATACACACAATAACACACAATCCAATCAGAATTAGGAATGTGCCTATATATATGATCATTATATGATGGCAGGCATGTCACATGTTTTTGTCAAATAAAATTTGATAATCTGGACAGGACTTAAGATTGGTGTAACAATAGTCATTTTTTTCACCTTTGAACTTTTTTAAATCATCAGCGTAATCCTTGGAACATGGAAGAGAATGCCTTCGCTTTGGAACTGTCTCATCCCTCTTTGCAAATGCAACAAGGTCATCAGAATTTGAAAATATATGCATAACAAATATCAGTCCACCAATCAAAATAAACCTCATTAGCATACGATTCCATGGTATCTTTATTCCTTGATTTGTTTCTTCTTGACTGAAAGAGACCAAAAATTACAAAGTTAACACAAACTATCCAAAATGAGAGCCCCTTGCTTGCTATATAGGCCTAGCCTACAAACCAACTGAATAAACTTTTTTTTAAAATAAATAATCACTTGTTTTATTCACAAAATTTTATTTCATTTGTTGTTTTTGTGGTTGGCTGCACCAGTTGCCTTGAGTAGGGCACGATCATCCTGTGCTAGGCCTACCCCACTACCACTGAGCCTAGACTTGGCACAAGGCCAAGCATTCTGACCCTAGGCCTAGTAGGTTCGGTTATACCCCGGGAAGGAGCTGTTTGTGTTGTAGAGCGGATAGGCCTAGGCTAGGCCTTAACCTTTAAGATCTTGTGTAGTAGGCCTAGACCTATAGTACTGTTCCTTACTTACACATGTTCACCTCGGTTTTCATTTGAATCTTGTTCAGGAGAACTCTGGTGGTGTTTACACTTTTCTGTTTTTCGCTTTCTAGTAGCCTTTGATGACATTTTGATGCCGGTATTTACCGGTGTTTACAGACCGAACACGTCTTCACAGTGTTGGATGGCTGAGTCTAGGTCAGGGGTCAGATATTCTTTGGTCAGACTACAATTCTGCCAATATATCTGGGCAACGCGTCAATTAGGTTGACCACGCGTTTATGTTAGCTTTTTCTTTACAATTAAGCGTTAAAAATTGATATTGAAGTGCATTATTTTTTATTTAAAATTATACCGGTCGATCACAATATAATAAGAAATATCCAAAAGTATGTTAACACTCAATTTATCTGTGTACTTGTCTGAATACAATTTTAGAAGTTCTCTTTCCCTCATTGTCTCACGCACTATTGACACTTTGTAATTGAAACGCAGTGCCGGTGTTTTATTTTTTGTTTTTTAAATTCGTCTTTGCGAATAACAAACCAAATTGGGTTGGGTTGATCATATCGGGGTGTGTATTCTCATATTGTTATCTACTTCTGATACTGTTTTTACGTATTATTTAGGTATGCGGTACTTATAAGTACATGTCTGTTTGTTCCTTCCTCAAAATTCATTTATATTGCATGTATTTACACGGGAAAAACAGGCCTAGGCTAGGCCCTAGCCTAGCTAGGCATGAACACACCGGCGTTTCCTTCCCTTCCATCATCGACATCGACGGTGTCAGGGAGGAAAAGTTAAAGTAGGGCCTAGCTAGAGTAGTTAAAGGAGAGGCTGGCGGTTAGTAGTCTTAGGTTATTTCAAGGCCTTCGACTGTTGGTCATGTTATGTAAAATTTCTAGTAACAATTGATAATGATGGCATCGGCAATGATAAGCTTTCTTATGGTCTTTTCTTTAATATTTATAGGAGGAATGTACATTAATATCATCAGCAGGACTGATTGATAACCCCGGTTGATAACATAATTTGGATAAGGCTCCATATCAGAAGAGACTGAACTGACCAAGCAACAGACATCAATTAACCAAGACATTGATGGCGCATACTAGTACCAGCAGCAAGGAGACCAGGATGAGGAAGAACAACAATTTAGATGGACTTGCATGGTCATGCTGTGGTTCCAAGTAGGTACAGTATGTAGTAGGATAATTACATTCCATTGTGATATTCAAATTCAAACTCATTGTTATATTTAATACAGTGCATTCGGTGGTGGTAATGGAGGTGGTGTATGTAGGGTATCAGTGATGACGCATGCAATGGCAAAGATGATGATGACAATTTTCTTAAAATAAATTAATACGGCATAATAAATATGCAGTGTTTATTTAGCCTATTGTAAGCCTATTCTTTTAAGCCAGGCTTTTTTTAATGACAATCTGTTCAAACTGCCAGCGACAATCATCAGACAGTGTTGCATCGTCTAACACTTATAGGGAGCAGAATTGGATTCGTCGGCTTTACGAAGCATTTTAGAAGAAAGGCCACAAGTTTAGTTAGCAAAAACATTATATAATATAATAAATAAAATAAATTTATTTATTTGTATTAAATTATATTATAATTTATAGAGTAAATTATAATATAATAAATAAAATGAATTTATTTATTATATTATAATTCATTACAATAAATTATAATATAATAAATAAAATTAATTCACCAGCTTCCAGCTTGAAAAATATTTAGAGATTTTTTTTTTTTTGTTGAACCAAGTAGAAAAATGGGTGAAACCAATGTAAGTTTTGCTTATGTTTCCACTTGGTTAAATGAAAATATATATGTAAAGTCCCACACAAGATGTTTGTGGGACAACACGTGTGCTTGTTAGATGTGCGCACATTGCTGTCCCTTTTCTGATTGGTCAGTAGTTAAGTTTGATTGATACTCCGGATATGTCCGTAGGGATGTTCCCAGAATAGGGGCTGACCGTTATACTTTTCCTCATATTATGGACAAAAAAGTGTCCTTTTAATAGAGGTGCCCCATAGGAGGGTTCTACTGTATAAACTTCAATAGCAATATTGTGAGAATGCCTCAATAATTAGCTATAGAAATTAATTTTGTATGAGTTTCAAAATTGACTTTTAATGGCAGTACTGAAATATTTATATAATATAAATGACAGAAAAACTAGAGAAAACTACCAGACAGGAGCAAGTAAACTGCTAACAAATACAGTATAATACCATCTTTGGTTTGTTGTGTTTTGTTTTTTAGACTAATGAACAAACCAGCTGGTAAGAATATGATGTATGAACCAACAAACATTGAACACATTGCAAATTGCATTACACATGGGGTAAGGAGGAATTTAAAAGCTTAGTCAGCACTTCAAAATTTTATGTGACAAATAAATGTAATATGTTCATATTTGGGTGTAATATGGTTGGATTTTTTTTGGTGTAAACACCAGGGATAAGAAGACTTATTTCTAGTAGGTTCGTCCTGGTGGTGATTGGGCAGTACACCGAAAGACAATCCCCTACTCTTTTCTGAAGAGTGTACTGCATTCTTTAGCGTGCACATGGGCCATAATGCACATGGGCCATAATACACACGGGATCAACAGCTTAAACGTCTCATCCGAAAGACGGTGCGCCATCGTAACTTGTATTTCAGCCCTCTAGCTGAAATACAAGGAGAGGCAGCGATGGGAATTGAACCAGGGACCAAGAGATGCCAACGGTTCAGCGTCCACACAGTGGCTACCACCGGATTAGCCGACTGAGCTAAGCTGCTCTCAATTGACATTATCATGCCCATATATGGGTATTATATTTGTCATATAAAATTTTATAGTGTGGACAGAGCTTTAAGCTTTTTAGATTCTAATTATTAAAAGTAAATTATTAACAGCCATTGAGTTGGTTCCAACAAATAGGCTTAGCCAGCGAGCCATCCAGCCTTCTTTAGGACGGCCACTTTTACCATGACAGCTTGGACGGCTTGACCTAATCAGCTCGGCCTAGCCTAATTGGGCCTGTTCAACCTTTAGCACATTCTCTATATTCTTCAAATCTTTGGTGGCGATTCCCAAAAATGTAAGGCTTAACTATTGCCTACACGGTAAAAAGTTCACTTACAACATGTTTCGTGTTCAAAACATTTATACCCCGCTGGAAAATAGATGCCCACAGCTCATGCACGTGGCTCTGCAAATACAATACTTGAGATTCGGTTTCCTGACATAATATTTTTGTTCTTAACTCTCTGGTTATAATTAATTCATTAAATACCGTAAAGAAGATTTGTTGATAACCTCACCAGTTAAATTTTATTAGTCAACAAAATACAGTAGGTCTAGGCCTATCTCTCACTTCTGAGGACCTAGAGTAGAATTTACACTAGACTAAAGGTGAGAGATGATGATGCAATATTTGCACAGCTTGGCAATATTTGCCATAGCAATCTACGTATATAACTGAAATATCTTTGTGATAGCTAATTCAACACAATTTCTTTGAAGACAAAATTCCAACATTTAACACTTTAAATGCCCTCTAAGATCATAATTTTCTATGTTTTTTCTTATGTTTGGGAGGGACGTGGCCCGCTCGTGAAATAGGCCATCCAAAATAGAAGCCACGCCCACTGGCTTCCATTTTGGACAGCCTATCTCATGTTTCTAGCAAAGCCCCTGTTGCAACATGACTTTATTCATTTTATACATTTATTACTGGTATGCATAGATTAGGTTATTGATCAAATATTAGAACTTAAAATTCATTTTGATGTTTATTTGTCTGTGTTTTATAGCTGTGGATCATCCCAAGCTGCATAGGTTGCCTATGTATGCTCCACCAATCTACCACCGAGCAGCACAAGTACTCTGCCATTATATACGGCCTTTCTCTCATTTGTCTCTTTAGTGTGTCCACCATTTTTCATCTTGTGGCCTGGAGTGGGAAAACAAGGTAAAGCTATAACATTACATTGTCATTTTGTTTATCATTCTTCTGTAATCTTTGATTATTTGGATGATACTATTTATCTGAACCTGCATGCATGAGCCGATCAGTTGGCCCTGCTTCTTGTGCTTAACCCTCTGGATACCGTATTCTTTTGTAGTGCAAACCCTTGAATACCGGATTCTTTTGCAGTGTAACAAGGTTTTTTGCTTTTTTTGAGTATACGTCGTTCTGGTGGATTTTTAGGAACTTTCTGTAATATAATATATAATATAATAGAAATTACAGAAAAATGCTACATATAAATCGTCAGCAAAAACCGAAAAAAAATAAATTATAGCCAAAAAAAATAAAAACAAATATAAAACATTCCTATTCCACACAGAAGGCTTCACGCATGCGTGTTCAAAATCTCTGCCGTATTGGAGCTAAAATAAAAACAGAAGAGCGATTTGAAAACCACCTATTTTTTAGTCACGAAATTTCGATTGCAGTCGAAAATGGGAATTCTCGGTTTGAGGTCAATTTCGACTACAGTCGAAGACGGTATCTAGAGGGTTAAGACCTTGGTTCAAACCTGGCCAGTGTTGGGTTTTAATTGGAGTCTGATCGATTGGCTTCTCAAATAACCCGCATACTGAGAGCCGACGCAGCCCGACGCGATTTGTTGTCGCGTCGGGTCTGTGTTAGTCGAACACAGACGCGATGGTGAGCGTCGGGGGCAGTCGCGTAGTAGAATATTAAACGAGTTTAATATTTCTCACGACGGCTTAAGACTGTCCCCGACGATAAATCGGGTCAGGCTGTCTGAGTTGGCCTTTAAGGACATTGTTTGTATCTGTATATGCCCGTTATATGTTGTAGTTAAGTTCAGTGGTGCTGCACTACAGTCCTCAGGAGCCCAGACCAAATTTCTGATTTCCAGTTAGAATAAGGAGAAATAAAGGATTATTATTATTATTATAATATAATTAATGTTGTTTTAGTTACTATTTTTTTGGTTAGTTATTAATACTATTGTTTATCATTATTATGAAATATTGGTAGAGTATGTTGCCTCTTTTATAGCACTCTACGTTTCTACCTGCATGTGAGTGACAGAGCGGTGATCTACTTGTTTATAGCTTCATCATATACACCTTGGTAAGTCTACTCCTCTGTTTTTATGTGTTTTTTTTTCATCAAATACACAACTCCTTAAACAGCTTTGTCCTCTTCTTAAGAGACATTTCAGGTAGTTGTTGGTAGGCACATCCTCTCTTCTGCAAGAGGGACTTGATAGATCAGTTTCTTCACTTTCATAATTCCACCTTCTCCCTCTCTACCTTGTACCCTCTCTCCACCTGTTCATAGAGTTTTAATACATCCAATTATTAATTCACTTTTTTTATTAGAGCTGTATTCTTCTTACCATTTTTTATTTCGTTCTCAATCTCCTTAAAAAAAAAACGCAAATAAATATCTGTGTTTCTCATGCACAGTTGGGTTTTCAGTGTTAAATTGATATTCTTTTAATTGTGATGTCTGGAACAAATGTATATATGTAGGATTATTTGTATTATGCTTTGTATGAACGTTTTGTATTGCTATTATAAATTTAAATTTTCTCTTGTCTTTAGGCTAACACTTCGTGACATGGGGTTCTTAGGGCAGACAATGCGTTGGTTTATCTGGGTGATGGCAGTTCTCGGGATTTCTTATAATTACTGTTTCTATGAAAAGTAGGTTTCATTATATTAGCAATTTCATTATTTTTCTTATAGCAAGGTTACCTTCAAGATTGTTCACTTGAATATTTTTTTTGTTAACTTCTAATCTGGGTCCCTGGTTCAATTCCCATCTGAAATGCAAGTTACGATAGCCCACCGTCTGTCAGATGAAACGTTTAAGCCGTTGGTCTTGTGTGCATTTTGGCCCGTATGCCCATTAAAGAACGCTGTACACTATTCTGAAATGAGTAGACTGATTGTCTCCTGGTGTACTGCTCAATCACCACCAGAAGGACCCCACTGGAAATAGGTTGCCTTTTCAGACTTTCGTGGGTTATCTTTGGTGTTCACACCAAATATATCCAATCCAATCCTGTGCACCCTTCAGTATATTGATAAATCAATTGGCTTTTCTGTGGGTTTTAAGATAAAATTGTTTCATTATATAAAATGCTTTTATTATTAGTATTATTATTCTATAAAATTGTTCATAGATTACTGATTTTAATAATATTCGTGAGCAATTCTGAAAACCTACTGTTTATATTGTTTTGTTTACTCTGTAAGCCTTCCGATTTTGAATATTAAATGTTTCAGTAATAAAAGGTATATAAAGATGTATAGTATTAATTTATGATATATCATTGTTACAAAAGTAAAACCAGGGCTGATATTTTAATGCAATAGTTTATTTCACATGTGGCACACCTCTTCTGTGGAATTCTCTTCCTCAAGACTGGAGGATGACCCAATCTGTTGACATTTTCAAGAGAAGGCTACAGAGTTGGCTGTACTAGCACCTTTAAACATTTTTTATGGAGTTTGGCGCTATGTAAATTCCATGATTGATTGATTAATTGATCGGTTGATTTCTCATGTATATTTCTGTCGCTCCCGCAGCCTTCAATGTGTGTGATAAAGCCACACTTTAAGATAGTATGTACAGGCAAGTACATTTACAATTTGGGAAAAGCTGCAGCAAAGTTATAATTATATATTGATAATAATACAAATTTTTAAACAATTATATACAGTTTTACTACCAATATGCTTGTGAATTTTATTTTCAAAGAGCTATACAGTATATATCCTCTAAATTTTATTTTTTGTTTTATTACTGTCTTGCATCTTCATTAGTATATCTTTGTATCTTTATATAATACATACTGGTGGGTGCATATTCTTAAAAAATAACATTTTAAAATGATATTATATGTTATTTTCTGACTTCTGTTCTCATTTACTAGCTACTGACAAAGGTCAAAAGATTTGTCCAGACTATCAAATTTTGTTAGACAAAAACATGTGACATGCCTAAATATGGTCATGATGACATCACATCATCACCATATATAGGCACATCATGACTATATATGGGCATACAGCAGTTTTTTGATAGTCTGGACAGAGCTTTATGTATTGTAAAAGCTCTGGTTTATGTGTCTGACTGTTCTTTATTTCAACCCTTGTTTTCTGTAGCCTTGTTCTTTTATAATTTGGCTAGTAGTGTTTCTATCTATCCATCTGTTTGTTCTTCTTTTTAGTGAGACCACCTGCTGTATTCTTCAAAACCATTAAAAAAAATGCTGTAATTACATAATATTGTTAAAGTTGTCAGACATACTGAAATACTTTAAAAAATCTAATTAAGAAAGAAATTTGATTAGGCCTAAACTGAATTCAAGAATGTTCTATCATCAATATAATACTATTTTGTTCTCAGACTTGATTTTACTTTAACATAAAGCACCTTCATCTTTGGTTTGTAATTATAACTATAATCTATTTTTTCTCTTTGAAAGCTCATTTTTTGTTTCTCATAATAATAAATATTTCATTATTTTTCATTAAATATACAAAAATTTGCACTAATATACCATATCTATCCATTATTACAGTATATTATCTGTGTATTAATTCTGTTAGCACCTCGGCGTAACATCACATATCTCCAAAACCTCTGGCAAGAATGTGCTCATTTTCAATACACTGGGGTTTCTATAGTATGTGACGAAGACGATAAGCTAACTTTCTAGGCTGGATATTGGATGACATTGAAAACAATGCCAAAAACCACCAAAAATGAATACCTTGAAAGCCATCTTTCACAAGCTATTTACAACACATAAAAACTAAAGTATCCCAGAGCACTGGTGTATGCTAATATTAAATATTAATTACTTATTATTATTGCAGATTTTAAAAACTTGAAACCTTCTATTTTGTTATTGTATTGGATTTTTGCTTGCCATTCGCAAGTTATCTATGTCACATAAAAACTAAAGCATCCCGGAGCACAGGTATATGATAGTATTAAATATTCATAACTTATTGTTGTTGCAGATATAAAAAGCTTGAAACCTTCTTCTATTTTGTGATCGGATTTTTGCCTGCTATATCCATCGTCTTGACAACATCATTGGTGAGTTTTATTATAGCAAGAACATTTGATGTGTATGTCATCCTAGTTTTTTTGTTTTTTTAAATTAATATTAATTTAACATGTGGCATACTAACGATATAGTATCATTTGTTTATTAGAATATGGATTATCCAATGGGGAAAACACAATTAAAATTAGTTTAATAGTTTCATCTGGTTTCAAGGATGTAAGTTCCATGGAGAAATTCCTCAGAATAAAGGAAATACTCACTATTTCTGAATGACAATTTCATCAGATATAGACTGCTTGTTGTAGCAACTACAAGCAGCATATATCCAAAGAGTGTAGAATTACAAGAGGTCTGACTGTCTTGATTTTGCATGTACACAATGAAACGAAAAACAAAGTACTACCACAAGATAGGGGGCGCTCTCATAGAATTTGAATTGAGTTCAAAACTCAAACATGCATTCTATAGACACAGCACACGTTAGATTAAGCACACCTTTTATATTCTTTTGAAAGGTTTAAAATAAAACAAGATATTGGGGGATGATGCTATAATTTTCTGCCAAAGGACTTATTTCCCAAGTGGTAATAAATATGTACATAGTAATAATAAAACCTGTATGGAAATCATTTTAGGTTAAAATATTTGAATATTATTTTGACTTCCCAGTCATCTATCAACACAGACGGTTTGTCCGAAATGGCTCTCGGTGGACTGATCTACGTCCTTGGAACAGCGTTCTTCAAAAGTGACGGAATCATTCCATGTTCTCATGCAATATGGCACCTGTTTGTCGCAGGCGGCGCCTACGTTCATTACTATGCGGTCACTACATACTTGTACATTCCAAACTCCGGTGAAACAGATTAAAATTGAATTTTGGGTATAAATCAGGTATGCCATACAAAGCAGAGTTTTGTTGCTAAGGTATCACTAAACAATTGTCATTCTAAATTTATATCTAGTTAAGTGTGTTATTAACTGGTAGGGTAAATGATATTATATAAACAAAAACAGATCTAGAAAATATAGGTAAGCCAAAAGGTGAACTAATTAATGCGCAATGCCAACAAAGAGTCATTGATTCTAAGTTATATTAATGAGAGAGTGAATACAAAATATAGAAAGAAGCGAGGGAAAAGTGAAGTGTGGTGACTGTTTTAAGGATTATATTTCAGTAATGTACCTGTAATAGGCAATTGTGTGTGTGAACATTCCATAATTCTTCTCAATGGTTTGTTTTTGCAGTGTCACCCTCTAGTGGTGACAGTAGAGAGTACAGTAGAGAATTGATATTTTCTATAATAATTTAATGTTAAATAGTTCAGGTTTTAATACAATATATGTGGATTTGTCAGCCAACACAAGCCATGTTTGTAGAACACAGACACACACATTCCTGGTCCAGTTCTTGGTCAGTTTATCAGTTTAATTGGCACTCCATAAACATATATTATAAAATATTTAAATGATATATAATAAAATACAGACTCTTATATTGACATTTCTTAACCTTTAGGGACTGTCAAGCCTCAAGTTTGGGCTTTTTAGGGGTAAGGACACTTTTGCTACGATTATTAGGGGCACCATTGATATAAAAAGGGCATTAAGACGAGTGTATCACAAAATAACTCTTAATGTATTACCAGAGGTATTTTTGAGGAAATTTCAGAAAGGACTATTTGACAGTTATTCTATTTAGAAGTACAACAAGATGAAATAGAATGATATATTTTTAGCTTTTATTAAATGATATTTTTAGCTTTTATTAAATGGACAGTGTATATAAATTTTAGTTGTTACACATGAATTTATGATAGGTAAGTGAATTCATTATAAATATAAAAGGAATAAATAGAATAAGAACTATTTAAATTTTATTAATGTTTTTCTAAATATTTTCATAGAATATTAGATTAATTAATAGTGATTAAGTTTAATATAATATGTAAAGTTGCAATCTGGTTGAAAGATAAATAATTCAGGAGTATATTTTGATGCCTTGCAATATGTACAAAAATTGTATTCCAAATTATAAATATTATTTTTGTGTTAATTCAAGCATTATAAAAAAAAAAATTATTTTTATGATTTTTAATATCTATTATTGCTTGCATTTATCTATAGCTCCAAAAACTTATATAGTTAATTATAATTATAAACAACGGTCGCAAAAAGAACAAAGGTCTGGAAAAATATAATAACATCAGTAAGACGAGAATTTTTATACGTTGTTTTGCAAACTTCTAAATTAATTTCTTCTTATCGAGTCACTACATAGCTAATGCATATAATCTAGCTTACGTAGTCTGGTAGAAGGATTCGCAGGTAGGATGGATACCTGACATGAGCTGCGACATAAACTCTCCTTCTGTGGCCAAGTTAATAAGAGGGTGGATACAAAATATAAAAAGAGAGCAAAGGAAAAGGTGGTGGTTTAGGAATGTATTTCAGTAATGTTACCTGTATAGGCAATTCTGTGTGAACATTCTTTATTCCTTTCAGTGGTTTGTTTTTGAAGTGTCGCCCTTTAGTGGTGTTTTCTTTTTTTTTAGTTTTTTATTTTTTTTTCTTTAATAGTAGAATATCAGAGTTTATTGTCAATGAATACAACAGCTGAGATTAATGTTTTCTATAAAAATTTAATGGTAAATATTTCAGATTTTAATATATAATATAAAATTACTGACGTGTCATAAACAACTTACAGAGTTAGCGAGAATTGTAATTACTATAGGTCTTTCGTTAAAACTGGTTCAATTTAGTGTGAAAGTACTGTAATTGTTGTGATAACATGCAAAGCTCTGTCCAGGTGGTTGTATGCCCATATATAGTCGTGATGTGCCTATATATGGTCATGATGTGATGTCATCATGACCATATTTAGGCGTGTCACATGTTTTTGTAAAATACAATTTGATAGTCTGGACAGGCCTTAACAGTCAGATTGAAGATGTTTCTCCTTTGGACTCACCTTGATTTGGTGCTTACACAAATTCATCTTAAAAAAAATGACTAATTTCATTCCAAATCACTATATTTATAAAAGAACTTAAGGAGGTGCTAGAGTATGATTCAGAAACTGATAGACACAAAGGATAGAAATATAGATAACATTATATAATGATATGTTATACATACTGGTACTGGGACAGCTATAGATAATTGCATGTGCTGTAGATTTATTTATTAAAAATAATGTATGCCCTACTCTGTTTATACCCTTACACCTTTGAACTGTTACTGTGTTCTCACCCCTTCAAATAGAGACACCTCCCTTCCCCTTATATAATGGACATCCGTAATATGGACATTTCTCTCATAATGGACAATTCTTTGATGGACAGCCTTCTGCCTTACATTACCGTTTGTTCACATGGTATTTAGAGGCTTGTTTGTAATGCAAAGGAAAATGTATAACCATAAAGCTTCATCTTACTGACACACTTTTGCCTTATAACACTTTTTGTCGAATGATGTGAACATGTAGCTACTATAAGCGCCTCTTTACAGCGGCTGAGGTAGTTAAAGGCCACACCCATAAACGATTCACACAAAGACGCTGCAAGTTATGGGTTATTCTTTTATCTTGTTTGTGGCTAGTAGGTATTGTTTTTATAGACAAATATTTATAGGACAGGATGTTACTTAGAAATAAAATTTGTCAACGTGTTGATTGCTGTTAGAACATTATGTAAATAATAACTAAACACTTTCTTTACTGAAATTATTAATATTACTTTACATATTTCTATGAATTGTATCTTTATAAGCGTATTTAGTATCAATTTATATATGATAGTGAATTTAGATGGACCAGTTGCAATGTTATTTCATCAGGGACATATTTAAGTGAATATCAAAATAATACCGCTACAGGATTCAAGAATTCATTATTAATTGGAGCTGTGGTTTGGTAGATGCAACCTGTCGCACACTGTGTCGGCAGACAACGCAATGCAATGAGACGGCAAGGCAACAAGACATATTGTGCGAATAAATGTTTTTCAACAAAGATCTACTCGGACTGTTACTGTATAAACGGTCAGCGAATCATACAAGCACTTACACAGACCGCTGACGAATGTGTCAATGCATTGTTTTTAATAGTATTTATCGCTGTTGTCATTTTCATGTTTTGCTCGCTTTTTACATCACATATTTTACCTTACTAAACTTCGTTTTTATTGTCTGACAATTTTTTAACTTCTTTCACTATTGTATCTTGTTTATAAACTTGCGATTTTGGTCAAATGAATGAATGATTGAATTGTGTGCGGGGCAGACAAATTTGTCAATGTATTGTTGTTAATAGTTTTTAACGTTGTTGTCATTTTCATGATTTGCTTGCTTTTTACATCACGTATTTTACCTTTCTAAGCTTTGTATTTGCTCTTTGACATTCTTTTAACTTCTTTTACTCATGTATCGTAAGTTTGGTCATATGGATGAATGATTGATTGATTGATTGATTGATTGATGGATGGATGCGCAGGGTAGATAAATATTGTGCAGAGGTAATGATAGTATTATTAATCCACAAATTGATACTTGTATACAGTATTTATAAAGCATTATGTAGTTCAATTCTGTGATTGATAAGTGTTCTCGCTGTTGGATATATATAAAAAAAAGATGACATGTAGATGGTAGTTAATTTGTTGTAATATATATTTACACAATGCAATTTGTATTTAACACATTTTCAAGTCTATAATAAAGTACAAGGCTCCCTCTAATTAAAGACCATCGCCAATTAGAAACCACTTCGGTATTCCTAAATTAACAGTGTTTGTGTTACCTTTATTATTCTAATATAGAGACCAAAACAGTAAAGACCATAGAACATGTCTTTGATTGGAGGGAGACCTGTATATTGGTGGTATCTACATATGTACTGTACTATGAAGATCATAGTGAAACTATGAACAATATGAAATGAAACGTTGTTTCACTTTGATCTTTATGTAATGATTGTTATCAGTATCATAACCATTATCAGGTCATTAGAAAGTTCTTCTCACTTACTGAGAACTTGATATAACAGTATATACAACATAAAATTGAACTTGTTTTAAATTCTGTTAGTAAGAGCTCAATGAATTTATAACATGATCTGGTCGTCTTATATCTCTGTATCGCCTATAATAATGAAAGTAAATTTATAAAATTAATTATTTCTGATATCTGGTTGACAGATATCGATGTCTGATTAAGATTTGGTGAGAAGAGTTGTTAATAATTCAAAACTTGAATAAAGTTGCGTGTTAATACATATGGGTTTTGCTTTCACTGAATTACCTTGTGTACTAGTATTTTTTTTTTTTTTTTGACAAGTTCAACAAGTACACAGCGTTTTAGTAAAATTTAACTCAAAAAAGCATTTGTAATTTTATTTCATGAAATTTCACCCCAATAAATCTGGTGTAACACATAAATCTGGGAAAACTTAAAAATTTTCCATGTGTTTGTTAATTGATGAAGAAATTAATGTATATTCTAATTTCAAAGCTAATGATTTAGCCAACTTACCAACGCAATTCAAATTGTTTTAGCATTTAACAGACGGGATAGAGTACATTTAATTGGGTTGGTAGGCTTTTGAGCTAGAGTGTTCATCACTATTATCAATTCTAGCCAACTTAGGTAATATACGGTAAAATTTGTTGCTTGTCCAATTTTCATTGTTTTTGTGAATGTGTATGGCTGAATGAAGCATGAATCAATATATAATAATAATAATTTGTTGACATACACCATTTATATCGGTGGCACTTAGCAGGTGATGCATCAAACATCTCAACTAATACAAATGTAATCTTAACAAAACTAATGAAAATATAAAAGGTAAAAACAAATTAAGCAAGAAAAAATAAAGTCGGTAAGTAATAAATAAATGAATTGGACATTTATGTGTTGAACAATGTTCTTAAGACAGCGCCACCAACGAGGCGATTTAGCTGCCAATGAACCTTTCCGTTAAGTTCCGCCCCTTGGATATTATTGCTAAGTTCTCACAAACGACAGTGTAATGTAAAACATGTTCAACTGTAACTGTAAAACCAATGGCAAACATGTGCATTTGTGATACCATGGAGGTATAATCTCCATGGTGATACATACGCGTATTCCTTGCCTTGTTCTGATTGGTCAGTTGTTAAGTTTGATTGACACTCAGGAAAGTTCTATTGCACCATTTAATTTATTCTGCTGCTGGTTCACCTGAAAATGAAAGTTCAGAAAAGGACATTGTGGGTAATTATTTTTGAATTGAAATTTTAATGTATGTTTTCAACCAATTACACATATCTGTTCGACAGTCCGCAAATTTCGGCGACTATTTTCACTGTAAATTTTTTCCCTCCCCCACTTTGTATGCAGGTGGCCTATATTTTGAGTTTCGAGAAGGACCAAAATTAATTTCCACTTGAAAGTATCGTGTCTTGTTTTATAATAAGTTTAGACGAACATGCGATAGATTGCGTTTAAAATGATTAAAATTTTGAACAATGTAATGTTGTAGGCAGTGGTGTAACAGGCGGGGCAGGGGAAAGGACAGCCCCCTCCCCCTGACGGTTTTAACTGGGCTGACCAAGCCGTCATACCGGGCTGGGTAATAAGAGAAAAGAAAGAGGGGAGAGGGAAGGAAAAAGAAAAAAAGAAGAAATGGAAAGGGAAAAGGAAAAGAAAAAGCGAAGATAAAAAAAAAAGACAAGAATAAAAAGGAGGATATAGCCTAATGACCGGACTCACAACACCCTGCAACCCCTTCTCAACTTCAAAAAGTTTCCATAGCTCCTTTGATATAAGCCGCCAGATGTTCTCCACATTGGCGTGACCACCGGAAGACAATGGGAAAATATCCATTTGTGGAAAATCTTTCCCCACCTTTTGAAGATGCCTCTTCCCCTCTGAATGTGCTTAAAAATCCCAAATTTCGCGCGCTTCGCGCGCATTTCTTGTTACAGTAGGCCAATTTCTCAAAAAATTGCACATTTTAGGGATTTTTTATTAATTGCGACGAAATTAGAATTAAAAACCTATATTTTTGGCGCGCGAATTAGGGTTAGCATTCTAAGTTATTTCAACACATAATAGAACTCAAGAAAGAAAATTTAAGATAGATCGTTTTATTCAGTTTCAAAAAAACGTGTTTTGGTCATACTGTATATAACGTAAGACCTAAACTTTAAAAAAAAAATTTAAAAAAGTGGCATTTTTGAGGGTGAGGTGACTTGTGCTTGTCCTCCTTTGCCATCTAAGTTAACTCAAATAGAAAGCAAACATTTAAAGTAGATCTTTTTACCTAAAGAAGGGCCTCAATGATGGTAAAAGAATATGTTTGTAATAAATAAAACCATGATGAATGCTTATATCATAGAGAAAATAAAACACTATGCTTATATTTAGTTTCAAACACACGTTTGTGGTCTATATTGTAAATTATTACCTTCCCCCAGCCCTGCCCAATACCCCTGTTACACGCGCCTGGTATTAGGCCTATTTTATCGTTAATCTCACAGTGAGATGGATAATACATGTGGTTTTAATTTCATCTTATATAAATATAAAAGCAATCTAGATATGAAAACTATACTTCTGACTCATCGAATCACACAGAATCAATAGATACTGTAATTAATAATGAAAAGAAAACTGAAAGCCATTTGTAGGCACGTAAGGCCTGGCTTCCTGTTGGACACTTTCACGAATGGTAGATAGTGTGACTGTGTGCGTAAGATAGGCCTAGTAGTTAAAATGCCATACCGTAAAACCTCGAATGAAGCCCTGGGCTTTTTATTGCGAACATTGAATAGGCTTCTTTTCGAGGCTCCTTTGCAAATTAATAAAGAGGGGGGCTTATTTTCATGAATGCTGGTAACGTTTGCGAATTTATGCTATTTATAGACAATAAACAAGTAAACTGTAACATCAATCTGTATCGTAGATGGATTTAACTGGCATTAAATCACCTAAACTACTTTATAAACTAAGCTTGTTTTTAATTATTTTTTTTTTTTAAATTCATGTACAGTGTATGTACTGTACTCTCTCGAAAAGAAGCCTATGCTATCTTAAAAATAAGCTCATGAGCTTCATTTCGAGATGGGCTTATTTTCGAGGCTAATTTTTCAAACCAAAGAGATTAAGCCCAAGAATTCAAAAACTGAAAGGTCCACTGACATAAGTAATGTCGAAATATTGAATCCCGACACGATGGCGTGCATTTCGATACTTGGAGTATTATACTATCATAACTATTCAACGTTTTAACAATCACGATAAAATATTCCGTTCATGTCACAATGGTGCGTTTTCTGAAATACGATGTTGCTAAATGCACTTCATCATTTTCTGAACTCGTAAATCGTTATTTTAACATTTGTGAACGCTGTGGCTATGTTATGTAAGAAAATAATCACAATCACAACGACGAAGCGAATTTATATATGAACATTTCTACGGCGGCACACGCACTGCGAGAGAATTTCAGCGCAACGGCCAAGTTACGTTTTCATTGCTGTATACATGTACAGAAAAGTGCTAAGCGATGTTTCGCCGGCGGAATCGAGAATGCGATTGTTTGTTACAAATGTTTACAGGCTGTTTGATTGCGAAAAAATATCAATTTGGTAGTTTACCGTATGTATTAATTGCCTAAAATGTTGGTAGACACTAACCGACAGACTACGGTATACATTGAATTTGTGGATTAGCCTATGATTATTATTAGGCGCGATATACGAAAGTAGACAAATTGATTTGTAAAAATACTATCCTCTATTAATGTGACATGTACTGTTCTGCTTTATGCTACGTTGCCGATAATGCCAAATTGTTTCTTGCTTTATTGTTAATATTACTATTATTATTACTGTATTGTAATTATTAAAAACCGAAAGGTCCACTGATTTATCTCAGATAAGATAGTATAATACATACCGGTACTCAAGTATCGAAATGCACGCCATCGTGTCGGGATTCAATATTTCGACATTAGTTATGTCTGATGATGACATATGTCGAAATACAGAATCCCGACACGATGGCGTGCATTTCGATACTTGGAGTATTATACTATCTAGTAATTATTAACTCATCAATATTTATGTTATAAGATCTCTTGTCTTCAGGGTATATTCCTGATAAAAGTGCTTGAACACTGGCTTAAGAAATAACCACAATTTTTTTTCAGAATTTAGTCGATGATTTACAAATTTTAGTTCTCCTGCTCATACTTGGAGCTGTACACCATTTTCACGTTTATATGAATGTTTAACATATTTCTTGATACTTGCTCTATGTTTTTGGGTCGGTTGGTAAGCGACCATTCTTAACTCTATGTTGCTATGGGTTCTCACCTTCTGTAATTTACCCTGTGCATGCCCGTATCCAGGGGGTTTTTATGGTTCGGGAGAACCCCCTTTTCTAGCAAACCCCCTCTTTTCTGGCGAAACCCCCTCTTTAAATTTCCTAAATAAGTCCTCCAACCCAACTAATGCACTGCAGACCCACCCAAACACAGACATTTTCAAACATATCTGCTTTTATAGCATTATTTAGACCCATAAAGCACAAAAATCTTCTTGCTTTTGGGGTTTCGCCGACCCCACCGGGGCTTCGACGGACCTCGCGCCCAGAAACCCCCCCCCCCCTTGGAAGAACCTGGCTATGGGCCTGCTGTGTAAATATTCTTAGATGTACATACAGTATTCATTTGAATTTTATCTGCCCTTATGTTTTAAATATTGTCTTTCTAAGTGTAGGCTGGTTTTGGCCTCTGATTGGTGCGAAAATTGAGAATGCAGTAAAAACTCAATGGCCCATTACAATTTTTATAAGCTACTAATTTGCTCTCGTGGATCGGTTATGCATCCGCGTCCCTCACCCCCGCCACCCCCATGCATGTCTGATTACCATGTTCAATTATTCAAGCTTCGTATGTTACGCAATTCGTCATGTTGTGGTAATTTATAATGCCTATAAAAATAAATGAATTTAATTGAAATGAGTTGAATAAATAAACGGAAGTATTAAATGTTATTCTTTTGACGTAATGTACATGATTTTCACTTCCAGCAGCCTTGGTTTGTTATACATATTATTACATATATATAAACTTTTAGACTGATTATATCAGTCGTGATTCGGATTGCTGATTTTATAGCTCTATCTAGTTTTGTGTCGAGCAGACGATAATGTAATAAAACTGGTTACAAACCTCCAACTTTATTTTATGGATGTGCCGATGGCAAGATAGTTTCCTTTCACATTCATCAATATTTGGCTTGTCTACTCTTTTTGATCGTTTCTAAATTTTATTTGCATAACTTCAACTAGGAGAAGGAGAAAACGAACTTTTTATGTAGAATCACTCAAGCATGACTGTGTTTATTTTAGCAGTGAATCTAGCCATACGAACAATCAGTAACTCTCGCGGGCCAGTGCGTAAGTCTTATCATGGTCTTATCAAGTTGTCTAGCCTCTTTTATTCCAGTGTGAATTAATGGAAATACGTTTTTATACCAGAATGCTAATTTACGAAATGATTTAATCCGTCTTGAGAATCACAATGACCAGTGAGGGTATCGTAAAACGTTTGATCGACAGCGGCGGAGATGTTAATGACTTGGAGGGTTTGTTTGGTAGAAAGCGTTCGGGGATGAACATGTTGACAGACCCACTAATTCTTGCCCACCTGAGGTCACTCCACAAACAGGCTAGTAGTGACAGCGAAGGTGAGTTGTCTGTCTCACCACAAGCAGACATCGAAGATAAAGCTAAATATGAACATTTGAGTGAAAAAATTGTAGTATATAACAGACGAAATGGCTTTTTAGGACCGTTTACAGTGCTTCAAAAGGTAAAAACAAAAACCAATATCTATTTTCTAAAATTAGGTGGTGGCGCCAAGATTTGCCAGATGGGGTGGGTGGTCCGATTTTCCCGACGAGAACGTAAGTTGGCGTCGCTGAAAATCTCGGAAGTTGGTCCAATCAAATCGATTTTAGAGTCAAATGCATGATTTTATTTTTTCTCTGACAAATCTGTTTTTCCCCGACGACGGGGTGGGGGAGCCCTCCCAGCGGTGGCTCCAGAAATTTGCCGACGAAGGGGTCCAAACCAATGCGCCAATGAAGCCTTGGTTGACGGCCCGGAATAAAAAAATCCCTGTTAGCTAGGGTTCATGGGGAGAGTATTTATGACTTAATTTTGTCCTAATGTGCTTTTAAATCACAATACCTGTAGGGATTGGCAATCAAAATAGCGTTATTTGGATAGGCAAATTATTTTTTTAAATTTTTGGTCTGACGACCTAGTCGTTCTTCGGCCTACAGACAGGGGTCCGTGCCTGTCCAACAGGTGGGCAAATGCCCACCATGCTCCTCGCTGGCACCACCACTGAGCTCTCCATGACGGTGGGGTATCCCCTGGTCCCCCTGCTGGTACACCCTTCCTTGCCGACCAAGCGCAGTATGTGGAGTAAAGAAACCTAAATGCTGCTATATGGGAACCAGCAACCTCCTTAAAACCGTCCATTAAATAAGCCATTGAAACCACTAATGGTCATAGTTTTGGGGGAATTTTCCCCACCCGGGACCACTTTCAAAAGATTTTGAGCGATGCCTGACCATACCAACATTTCTCTCATCGGGAACATTGCCCACCCCCTGCCTGTCGGGGATCTGGAAACCCTGTCGGGAAAATCCTGGCACCACCACTGACTTTGCCAAATGAGCTAAACCATGAACTTAACTAACAACTGGTCACTGCTAGTTCGCTGACTATCTGACCAGGTTGTCATTAAAAGTAATCGGAGAAATGTATTGTCACATCCCAGTCTCAAGGAATCAATAGTGCCCTTTATGCTACAACTTAAGAAACATGCTACTTTGTATACGTAGACTGCTTGCATCATACTAGGCCCCCTCCATTCTAATAACTGCAGGCAACTGTCACCTAAATTATGAATAAAATTTATAAATAGTTGGGGAATAACTGATGCCTGTCAAAAACATTTCTTTGGAAATCCTAAAAGCGAATATCTTGAATGTGTTCGTAGGAAGGTAACAATATCTTGAACAATTCTCATGGAAAAGGAAAGGTACTGTAAATACTGCATCTACTATGATAGTCATATGGCTACTTGTGACAACTGATATCATATTCAATGTTTTTATTAATTACCTACCAAACAGCTTGTAATTATAATAACAATACATGTTGAATCTGGGCACAGCACTCTTTGAATGATTCAATCAATGCAGATACCTCGTTAATTTTGGCAATAAATAAGTGTGGGAAACACCATTTGATATGATTCATGTAAAAAACACCAGAAATCAATTGGCTGATTAGTCATGGCAAGAGGCGATGTTTACATCCTCGAAATCAGGGCCAAATAAATGGTGTGTTGCACAATCTCTGACAAATTTCTGGAGTCACCACTACATGGGATATCACTTTCATATCTTCTATTCTAGAACATTTCAATAAATTTTCAAGGTACATTGATATATATGAAAAGACCTGTATACTTGAAACAGGACTTGAAACCAATAATATGTACAACATGTGTGATGCAAAATTTAATTAATCTTGTATGTTTGTCCTACGTTTATGCTTTTGTTATAGTATCAATTCAAATTTATTTTCAAGGGTTTAGATTATGAAGGACCAATACATATCTCTCTGGAAGATGGCCGTCATAAGATGACTAAAGTGTTGCAAGTAACAAACCAAGTAACAGTAGAAGAGCTTCTCCCTCTTCTTGCACAGAAATTTAACATCTCCAAGAACGACAAGCGTCGTAAGGTTCTATACCAGACCCACGAATTAGGTAAGAATCAAAAGCATTTTTATCATATTCCTCATATTGGGTCTGATATGTTCTGGGGCCAATTCTCAAATGTTAGGTGAGAGGTTTTTAATATCTGGTTCTGCCTGGTGGAGTGAAAAATCAGAATGCAGAACTTAATCCCGTAGTGCGAAACTAATCCCCATGTCAATGAAAACTTAATGGTTATTTTTAGTAGTTTAACCCACTTAGTGGAGCTGATTTGCTGCCATGGTCCAATCCCCCC
>NW_022684135.1:942063-953746 GCF_011630105.1 Anneissia japonica | reverse complement strand
CACCTCTCCCCTCCCCACCCTCCAGCCTACTCCCATACTGTTTTTCTTCCCACCTACATATTAACATACTGTAAAACTGCTATTTAACAAGTTGTACTCTACTTCAACAAGATTTCATTTGTTAAGCAAACAATACCTTGGTTACTGGAGATGTTTACGAAGTCAAATTTTTCAATACTCAACATACATAGTCTGCTTAAACAATACAGAAACATTCAAAATGGTGGTCATGACATTTCTATAGTGAGTGAAGCGGGCATAGTGGTGGTGTGCTACTTTTCATCGTGATTCTCTTGTTTTCCTATATTCTATTTGGAGTAACGTTCATTCTATGTTATTTAAACATAATCAGTGCATCTGATAGTTTATGGCGTGGATTTTTAACTACTGGGTACATATATTACGTATTTGATTGAGTTGCTGGCACTGGGTTACCGGGTAGCACAAACACCACGAAATGACCCTTTAGGGAGAAGAAAGTCATTGATTGAGTTCCTAGTCCACTTATCTAAGTGCCTTGTATCCTTTAGCAAAAGGTGCTATATAAATTTCTATATTATTTTTGAAGGCCTAGAAAAATACGCTATATAGCAAAAGAGTGGTAGCCGGTAGCTAAACAAAATGCCTTCAGGACATGCACAATGCCCCCAACCACTGGTCGCGCTCTCAATCTTATTTTTCCACTCTGTATAGACATTAAATTATTGTCTGATTTTTTTTTAAATTCTGTAATTAAATGATTTATTTGAAGATGAAGTCAGCTAATGATTCTCATTTATTAATTTATAGAGGTTCACTGAAGAATCTTTATTAGTTATAATTTGATGTATTAGAATATGCTACCATTGTAGATGGCTCTTCTCTTCCTAGGTGTCAATGTTCATTAAAACTATTTTTCTAAACACAAGATCACACTGTGAAGGAGGAATTGTGGGAATTAGAGGGGTTCCAATGTGCCACCTCTTATTTATTATTATTGAAGGATGGTTTGTAGGAATAACCACTTAATTGTCATGTGACCTTGTGGTTTGAGCCGAATTTAATGAATACAAATTCAAAAATTTTCTGGCTATAAAAATGTGCTATTCTGTAAGGCCCCGCTCCTTTGAGACACCCTATAAAGTGGAGGCATTTTTACCGTGAATAGTTGGTAAATATACCGCATACCTGTGTTAAGTATAAGGCCTACGTTTGTTTTTCTTAAATATGTTGTAACTTCAGTATTGCCTAGGATCATTACCATTGAGAACCTTGTTTATCGTCAAAATCTATTTCCATGCCCCATAAAACAACCTCATGACTTTTCAATCAAAATTTTTAATTTCAGCCGTAATACACAGAAATATATCAACTCACTTTAATTATATTCTGTTATTATTTTTAGCATATTATTGATATTTCCCCTGTATATTGAGGAATTAAAAACGACTATAAAGCTTTCTAACCAATATCGGTCGTCAAACAATTTCATCATTTTCTTAACAATTTCAACATGTAACTGTGTCAGTTTTGTGCATTTCCTACATTTCCTCGCCTAATGACATAGCAAATAAATAATACCTCAACATATATTAGATTTATTTTATTATTTATTTAAACTGCTTCACTTCCTGGCATCAAACTGCTGTATATTGCTGTTAGTTCTTGGGTTAAGAATAACAAGACTGAAAAACACCTGTCTATGTATAAGCTGCCTGATATACAAATGAACAATTGTATCGGCGACATTGATCGATAGTTTTATGAGTACGTTCATTTTCCTAGGAAATTATCTAACTAAAGCTTTTCCAATCTATTTTAATTTCTGGATTTTATAAACACAGGTTTGGTGAATTTTTCCAATAAACTGTAATTTTTCCAAGGTTATTCCAGGACAATTTTCATAATACCTTGAAACGAGCATACCGAAAGGAAATATTGAGAAATCAGATCAATCGCCAGTCTATAGACAAAAAGTCCAAGCTAGTTTTTTTAGCTACAGACCTTAATCAATCAACTTACATAACGGATAAAATTTGCACCTTTGAACATCTGGATTTCATGATCTCTATGGTTGTGTCATTAAATAGGATTCTGCATCACCTTTAGTTTGAATTTTGATGAATATTGCATGAGATTACTAAAATTGAAAATTAATTGGATAAGTCCTACTGGTTATAGGGTAATTACTATGGAAAATGTTGCAGGCCCTACTGGAAGTTTGAGTGAGTTATTTATGGTTGCTGAATCTACTTAGGCCTACTATTGAGTATATCTGACCTTATCCCCTTTCTGTGACCTTTTAATCATAGCCATGAAATAGGTAAATCATAGTAATAAAAAATCTTGGATGCTTAAAAAGAGTGTGGAGTACTTAAATTAAGTGTGTGCTGTTGAGTATGTATGGTTATATATTGTTAGCTGTGTCCACATTAAGTTCAGTGTGACCTATTTGTGTAATTTGCCCATATATGGAAATGATAATGTTATATTAGGCCAAGTAAATAAAAAATGAATAGCGACCAGATTATCTGCTTTCTATGAAGACCAAATGTCAAGAACACAGTTTGGCTTCAGAACAGGAAAAGGGTGCAGTGATAAATTATACATGTGTAAACAACTCCAAAAAATAGCCACCAGATCCAAGCGTAAACATTATCCATGCTTTATAGACTTGTCAGCAGCTTACGACCATGTCCACAGAAACTGAAACAATCGTATGGAACTGGCAAGAGGAGAGCGATGGTATATACCCTGATAACATCATCAAGATAAACAACTGCCAAAGAATAAACTCTGCCAAAGCGGCATTTGCTGAAAATAGAAGCCTTCTCATTAATTGGCATATATATCTTCAGACCCGAATATAATTTTTGAATGGGCTGGTTCAAAGCCGACTAACATACAGTATGGATGTCATGCATGAAGGAAACTATTAAAACAAGAAATTGAGAGAATTAAAAAAAAAAAAATCAAATCAGTAGTGAGGCCCTTTACAAAATTACCAAGACCGTAGCTAATCCAGAATTTCTTTTAACTTCAATAACAGAACTGGATGGCTCACTGCATAAGAAGAAGAAATGATGACATTTGCAAGATCCTCACTTTCTGCGCAGGAAAACAAATTTCTTCTATTATCCAGAGGTCAATTAAAAACAGCCAGGTTGATAGATATTAATTTATCAAGAATTGTTTCCATAGAAAATTCTAAATTTTAAACTAACATCTATAGGTAATAATATGTATGTTGTAAATTAAGTTAAATAATAAATGACACTAAATTATAAATCAATTGTCAAGCACCAGTCAAATCTCTCTAAATAAGTATGTCAGCAGTGTATTCATTCAACTGTTTATCAGTCAATGACAGCCAGATATTCCTGTCATGGAATAGCAACTACTAAGATTAGGCCAAGTAAAAAAAAAAGTAGTTTCTCATCCTAATATTTTGAAAAAAGAGAATGAGGGCACTTTCCTTTTTCTTTTACTCCGAGATGGCAAATCCAAGATGGTGGATGGGAAACAGCTACTACTTTCTCACTTTTACCAAGTAGACAAATTGAAAGCAAATAAAAGAAGCACTAGACACGATTCATTCTAAGTGTATCCCCAACCACGAACGATCAAGAGAGGAATTCTCAAACTGATGTGAGTTAGCCAGATTTTCATAAAGTGAAGAAAAAAAATAAATAAATAAAAATTTTAAAAAAATTTGGTGAGGCAGGGCAAATGAATTCACAAGGGGACGAGAAACTATTGTTATCTTTTTATTGGCCATACCCATATATGGGTATATCACAGGTTTTGGTCATAAAAATTGATAGACTCACTGGAAAGAGCTGCGAGTTTTGTGTGTACTGTCATAGAGCCAGAGACCATGGCAGCGCCTCCTATAACATTATTAATCAATTGAAGATCAGTCAACTAAAAAATTTTTAACATTGTTATTGAATTCGGGGGACAAAAATATCTAAAAGGAATATGATCAGCTAATTAAAGTTATAACCGTCATTGTTGAAATAAAAAAACATAAAATGCAATATTTGAAATTATTACCTTTCTGTTAAAAATTAAAATGATAACATATTTTCCCTAAGCAAGAATTTTTTTATACCTTGTCTCACAAACTTATTTTGTTAATGATCGTCAGAGAACGGAAAAAATTTCTCAAATATTGTTCTTTAAACAGCTGTATGTTTAAACTCTTGTAACTTCATAATGAAATGTCGGACTTAAGTGATTCTTTTACCATTTTATAGCTCTCATTTTACTCTTCAACCCTGTATTAATAACCAAAGTAAGTCAGCGGAAATGTATTGCTTCTAGCTGGGTCTCATTAGAAACTGATAACTCTATTAAATGAGCAATTTAATATTGAAATGTTTATGGAGGTTTTCATAATATAAGGTATTTTTCTGAAAGGTCTTCTCCTCAGCAGCCAATCAAAATAATTAGTTCTCTGCCGGTGTGTAGTTATAGTGATTTAGTACAGGCTGATTTCAGCTTATTTCATTGTATGCCGCTCAACATTGACTGGTATATGTGACTACATTTGGTGGAATTTCTAATTTCACGCTATCACCCAAAACTTTCGTGGATCAGAATTTTGAACATTTCAGTTTTTTGAATTTTATAAAAGAACATACTGTATATTGAAAAACATTTCTGCAAAATACCAATCACTAAACCTAACTGAAAATTATATTCAAATTATTTTTAATATACAAATCCTAAAATAAACTATTTATTGATTTGGAATCTTTGGAAGCTAACATTTTCTCAAAACCTCACCTGGTTGATATCCAATGAATTAAATATTCAAAACATCTCTATATATATTCAACCAATTTCCATTAAATAAACACTGTTTAAAAGAATTCATGCAGAATTTTGATATACCAAAAAATCAGTTTTGATTTCTACTATTCTATTTCTACTGCTACCGGTCTCTCTCTATTTAAAGACCACTTTTAGGACCGGGGTTTCCATGGTCTTTAGCAGCTTTGGTCTCTAATTAGAATAATAAAGATAAAAGGCATTCATGGAGTTGGGACCACAGAAAAGTGGTCTTTACTTGGAGGGGTCTTTAATTAGAGGGAGACATGTGTATGGAAGAATAGACATCTGTTTGAATTTGTTGAAAATCCTTTTGCACAGTAGATAGCTTATCACCTAACAACAATTGATATCAGTCACATGTGATAATTTATTTGTTTGCTAGGGTCATTAACTTATTGACACCTGATTAGGATAATATAACTGTTAACCCCTAGTTAGTATTTAACACCTAGCATGTGAGCTGTTATTATAGTAAAGCACTGTGTAAACAGATTCCCCTTGGACCTGGTCAGTAATATAATGCCTTGAGATTAAAATATGAAGTTAAAAGTTCCTGGTTTAAAATTGGATAATTAGCATATAATAAATAATATTTTATGTACCTTTGTGAATTCCTTTATTTCAGTATTTATGGCAGTATACTGATTTATTGGCTCTCACTTCAAAACCAGTCATACACACCATAGCGGTGGTACATATACATAATACAAAATGCAATTAAAAATAGAAAACACAATTTAAAGCAATCATTAAAACATAAGATAAACTAAAAAAGTTAATTCATTAATAATTTAGAATTCCTTATGTTATTGAAAGTGGAAAGATAAAATTAGACCTACTGTACCCCTAGAAAGTAGTGAAAGCTCAACCAAACCCCAAGCCACCATCCACACAGAATATGGCATTGAGATCACTTATAACACTGAAAAACAGTCTCGTTATACAGTACAACCCCCTTGTGGGACACCTCTATTAAGGAGACACTTTTTTCTGCCCCAAAAGTATCCCCCAAATAGGGGTTTGTATTGTTTAACAAGTTGACTGCCAGACCTTTTTTTTTAAGGTTCCTTTCTGTACGCAAGCAAGGAAAATATTAGGGGGCGAGTATACATGTCGACGGCACTGTGATAGAACTTTTTATTGACTATGCCAAGTGTGAGTTATCTCATCCGCTTTTTGCATGGGGTGGTATATGTTCAAAGGGTTCCCCCACTTGTGCCGCATGAGTGTACTACCGGCAACATAAGACAACAACATACATACGTCATTTTTATGTTATCTTCTAGGTGTATAATGTCCCTGAACCACTAGCCGTTGAGTCTGTGGTTCTACAATGAATAACAAAGAAATTATAAACAGTATGGTATACTCGTCCCTGGCGCCCTCAGCAACACCCTGTGGGGGAATATACTCGTCACTGGCAGCCAACGTGTTAAATTGAATTCTAAAGCTGCTTGTCTCAGGAGAGCCGCCTTTCAGCAAAAATATGGTTGCCTTGAGTTCAAAATAAGTTGTTCTAAATCTAGTAAACAATAAAATGAATGCCAGCATTTGTCTGTAAAAATAACCTAACAGGAAATATTGATGGCTCACATTTTTGCAATATTTGTAAAATTTCATCCAAATGTGGATTGTCCTAATGAGGAAACTCATTGTTCCATTAAGACAATTGGAAACACACATTTTACATTCTTGTGTACAACATGATGTTGGTTTACTGTTTGCCACTAACAAAAGAATTCCAAATTTCTATACCTACATGAAAATGACAATAAATTATTGCATCTTGTAAGTAAACCAGGTTAGGAACATGTAAACATGTGAAAGTCAAAGTGCAAATACTGCAACATTATAAATTTTGTAGCCATATGTATGATGTCTTGATTTATTTGGGCTATTCAAACCTTGTTCCTACAATGGAGGAATAAATTGAGACTAAAATTATACATTAAAAAATGTTAATCAAGTAATATTTATAGTAGAACCACTCCAGTGGGAGCACAAATGAGAGACATCCCTTAAAGATAGGGACACTTTTTTTGGCTTCAAATCAATAGAAAATATTTATTATCACATTGACTGCCAGAGCTTATTTTTAGCTCCTTCTAGGTGTACTGTATCTTCCCCAAACTATCAACTGTTAAGTGTGTGGTTATACAATGTATAAAATGATAGAATGTTATCCCGATTTTGAAGAGTATAGTCGTCCCAGTGCCCTCAGAAACACCTTTTGGGATGATACTCGCTGCTGGCAGGGCAGCGAAGGTGCTAACCTATGGCCAAACCCTTCAAACCATATTCAGAGTACACCCCAAATAAGCTTACATTTATTTGTTTTAAGGTATCTCATTATTAGGGGTTGTAATCTATTTTATTATGGCTTAAACCACTGTTAAGTGGTTAAATATTTTGTCTAATTTACTTCCTATTTTGACAAAGACAGCATTGTCATCTGCTTGTGAAATTCTGTGTTTGTTTATTTATGAGTTGCAACATAAACAAATTTTGTCTTTATATTTTCCCTCCATAATTTTTAGGATGTCTGCACCCATTCATGCACCCCTTCATGAACACAGTGAGACTTACAGCTGTCTCGGACACCTTTTGATTCTGCACGTTGAGTAGGCTACGATCCATTAAACATTACGCTTTGAATATTCAAGCTCCATTAACCAGCAAATAAGCGTTAAACTGGATTCAGATGCAGTTTGTAAATTTTATTTGGGTGTTTACAGTAGCTCCATGGATATAATATCACCA
Organism: Anneissia japonica; assembly: GCF_011630105.1. Classification (NCBI taxonomy): domain Eukaryota; kingdom Metazoa; phylum Echinodermata; class Crinoidea; order Comatulida; family Comatulidae; genus Anneissia; species Anneissia japonica. The sequence continues at coordinate 946,168 of NW_022684135.1, read as the reverse complement.
TTGATATCTTTTCAACCAGCCTGTTGATGATAATGATACAAATATATTTTTTTGTTTGGAAATTTTTTTGGTTTTTCAAAATGGTGTTCATTGAGGCATTCCCTTTATAGTTTGTATGAATATATCTCATCTGGAATTGGGAGAGGGTCAGAAATGTCAGAAATTTTGTATTTTTTTTAAATTTTGAGTATTCAACATGAATACTTGCTAGGATAAGAAAAAATATGACAATCCTTACTGCCACTTTTTTTTCCCGGCATTTTTTTAAAATTTTAGATTTTTGTCATAGGCAGCTAGAAAATGACACCATAATGGCACACTGTTGCTTTACTCTATGTACTTATATAGTGTTTGTATTTACCTAAACAGAAAAAAAGGAAACAATTATGGAAATCGTAATGTCTCGAAATGGAAGTTGTTAAGGAGAGATTAAGCCTCTGATCGAAAGTTTACATATTTTCATAATATAACATGTAAAACATTATAAATACAGTATTACTATACTAATCTTTTTTTCATTCTTGTATTTTAATTTGTGTAGTTCCTTATTTATTATAAGGTTTTCCTTTGTTGTATTTATAAGATGGCCGCACTAGGGTTTGTGAGTGCCATCGTTCCAAGGGTGCATATAGATACATCAATATAAATTAAAAGAATGTACGGTAGTACTTATACTTTTAATAGAGCCTGTATTTTTCTCAGTATAAATGTTTATTCTTTCATATCCTCCTTCGAGGTGGTCTGTATTGTGGCTTTATATTCTTTATTACATGAAGAAAAAAGAGGAAACAATAGCTCATGTCAAAGTTTTAAGAAGACAAAATGAATATTATTATATATTTCTTTGATCTGTTATATTCTTGTTCTTGGATTTTAATGTGTTTATTCTTCCATATCCTTCTTAGCGATGGTCTGTTATTGTGGCTTTTTCATCTTTATTGCTTAAACAAAATAAAGAGAAAACAATATCTCATAAGTTTTAAGAAAACAATATGAATATTATTATATTGTTCGCATGCTTGATAGTTACATTTTTGTTGTTCTTAGACTTAGACTTTCTTAAAGAGCTTTGTTGTGTTTTCTGTTGAGTAAATGACATGGAGCGTGTATTTATTGAGGAATCCGCTTTTATGTTGTGTTACGTCAGACCTAGAGGGTGCACACATCATTGATAGGTGTATTGGACTAATTGTAGAAGCTAAGCTCTTCTGAGGCATAAAAGTTTAACAAAAGACCCGATTGAATAGCATCAGTAATAACTAAAGGTATTATGCTAATCAACTGTAGGCTAAACATCAGCAAAGCAAGCAAACAGTTTTACCATTCAAAGTGTTGTCACAGTAGAAGAAGCTTAGGGTGTATTAAGTAAAAGAATAAGTATCTAATCCATCAACAGTTTTACTTGATGAAGCCAATGTCGATGGACTTATTTCTTGATGAGATAAAGTAGGCCTACTTAGCACTTTCTTGGTAGTAATGGACATTATACCCTAGTGGATTTTTAAGGAAGTTATTTAACTCAAAAAACTCAGGTAAGTTTATTAATAGAAAGAAAAAACATTCATGCATTCTTCAACCATCTACAAACTTTGAAAGAAATACTGTTATTTTTTATCAAATATACCTTTACAAAAGATGAATATTTATTCAATTTCAATTTTGATAGCAGCATATGCTTAATTGCATCAAACTTACAGTTAAAAATTCACAATTAAAAGTTCAATACACAAAAACTCAGTTAACAGATACATAAACCACTCTTACTCTATGCAAAGACCATAAATATTGGTTGAATAAAATCATTAATTTTCAAAATGACACAGTAAATGAAAATGAAATTGTCTTGATCAGTCGTATTTGAAATTAATAACTTATTTCATTTTTTTCAATGAACTGTTCTTAGTTTTCAAGTTTTAATAAGGATTTTGCCAAATTTCATTGCAGAAAACATACATCTGTAAAATCACCATAAAGACACTGCATACAATACATCCTTCATGTATGATACATATACTACAAAATAAGCAGATGTAATTTTCTTTCTTATAATACATTTGATTGAGTAAATGATGGATATAACAATAGAGTAGGGTTTGCTTAAGCTGCTAATGGGCTGTGAAGTGGTTCAGGCTATATATCAGCCTCAGGTGGATGTAGGCTACCTCCCCTGGCTTTTGTCGTGGAATTGGGTTGACAGCATAGGCCAACTGAGGCCACTTCCCCTCTCTGTGATGCCAACAACGCAGATTTTTTTGTTGTTTACAAGCCAGCATTTTCATTAAATTTCAAAGGCTTCATTCTGGTTATGTGGACTGCTAGTCTCTGGGTTCATTGATTTTATTTTTTTATTGTTCTTTTTTTTCCCTTTTTCATACCACAAATTATAGTGCAGTAAATTACAATCTTTTCTGTAAGAGTTACAATAAAGAAAATAATATAATTGTAGGCCTGCTAATGTTGGTCTTTACATTCAATCTATCAACTTGAATTTTTCCTTTCTTACCTTAAAGCCCTATTCCCGGCAAAATTTCAGTTGCTAGTTTAACGGAATTTAGACATTCCTAAGAATGAAAAAAATGTGAAATAAGACTGAAATTTGATTTTTGTGTTCCACACAAAAAATAAATGCGGATGAATTTTCATGTTTGATTTTGCGATAGGTCATAAGAAGAAATATCCTAGGCGCCGAAAACATTAGCCTGTCCAACGCTGCTAGGCTAGGCCTAGCCTTGCCTCGATTTAGGTTCTGTTATCACACATAAAAACGGCCGACATGATATTTTCCGTTGCTAGTAATGACACTTGTGAAATATAATATTTCATAGGAATTATTTCAAATTTGTTAAAAAACTGATTCTATTCTGACTGAGATTTTGACACTTAAACAAACATATCTCAGCCTTAATCGAACGACCGCATTGTGCGAGATGCGAAGTACAAAAACTAATCTCATTAGAGAGGGCACACTTTATTGACTGTATAAAGTATAAATAAAAGCGAGAGTATCCCAGTGGATGCGATCTACAACCTCTGAATTTGCCTAGTAACGATGAATTCGTCGAGAAAATGGTAATATTTTATGAGAAATAGTCTGTATTTCCCATTTTTTTTATTCTTTTGCGTAAAACTAAAATTCATGCCAATATTTTTCCATGATTTATAATAATTGGAGTAATGCAAATGTATATTTTTTTTAAAAAGTCAGTTTTTAGTGAAATTTTGCCGGGAATGGGGCTTTAAGCTGGGCAGTCTGAACACGTTCGTAATTAAAAATAATCCGTTGCGCGCATGTTGTGCTGTTACATTCCACATAGAATCATATCTGCCAACAACCTTCAGGTGAAGTGAGTGCCAAGCTGTAGATTTATATTATGTATTTTAAAGGGCATTGCATTTAAAAGGTTATGCCTTTTGCAACGTCCCTGTGTTTCGATATTTATGGGGCTGTGTACATATATATTTTGTTCATTATGTAATTTGCTGTAAATGTGTGGAAATTGTAAATTGTATTGAATTGCACTTTTAAACTAAGATTATAATTCTTGGCCTCTATTAAACCACATAGAAACCATACAATGAGAAATGATAACATAATTTGTTTCAGTTTCTTTGGTGGTTACGATCATTAACGATGATTCTAAACACGTTTGTCTTGTATTGTCTTTCGTGACTTTCTCTATGACTGCTTAGAAGGACAAAATGACAATGACGGTCTTGTATAATGTTGATTGTTACTCATTTCAGAACATGAAGAATTCTAAGCAAACACAGTATTAAAATTTTTTGTTTATGTTTCTGTTAGAAAGTAGTTAGAACATTTATCAATGTTTAACCTTCATCAAGCAATTTAACTTTTATATCAGTTTTAGTCAGTATATAAATTAAGCCATACAAACATTAAAGTTGTTTATTTAATTCTATTTATGTTTTTCAATGGTATGTATGTTATTGATTTGAAATGGTTTTCCCCAGACAAAATCCCCATCTGGACAATATATTTAATGGAGCATTATTATTATGGATTGTTCCTATAGGCAGTCTTATGGTAGAGTACTGTATGTAGTTTCTTATTCGTCTTGAATAATATCCATATTAACTCTAAAAT
>NW_022684135.1:907111-941998 GCF_011630105.1 Anneissia japonica | reverse complement strand
TATATAAATTTTTTAAAATATGATTTAAAGAAAAATAAATAGATAAAATTTATTAAAGGTGTATGTATGTGCATATGATAACTACAACAACAACTACAACTACAACTCAATATCTCATTCTCTTAGAATAGACCGGATTCATAACAAATTCATAAAGTTCATTGGCCCAGCTGCCGGTTCGCTTAGTTGAGAAAAATTTTTACCATCCACTAGACGAAAATGAAACGATCTTATTTTTCTATTTAAATGTTTAAACTGTAAGTTTGATTGTAACCTTGTGTCGAATTTTTATTTTCATGTTCCTGTGCATAGGCTTAGTACCAATCATTTGTTAAAAGTTCCGTACTCTCGTGTTAATGTTTGTACTGATGGTATTTTTCGTCCCGTTGCACTTTCTTATAATAATCTAGTTCAAATTTTTCCTAATATTGATATTTTTAATTGTAATATTTCTATTTTTAATCCTATACTAAATACCGGTTTTTAATATATTATTACGATTTTTTAATGCTTTTTATGTTTTTTTTTAAATCATATATTTTTATGAATGATATTGTATATTTTTATGGCGACTCTGTTATTGGTGTTTTTGATACACTGTTAAGTCTAGAATAAATAAATAAATAAATAAATGATAGTAATATGTGTATGTATGCGTGGTCATACATACAATTCTGAAGGTTTTGAGATATTAATTAATTTTGAATGTTTACATTTTTGTCATTATGTCCCTTAAATAAGAGAATATTAAATTATTTAGAAAATCAAAGTTGTAATATCTAGTCAGCCAGCGGACTGACCCCATTTTCAGTGCAATTGAATTTGAATTTTTCATGTTCTTCTAATGCTTATGTCTTTAATGACAAAAAAAAAAAAATGAAATGCAAGAAATAAAGGTGGGAGGAAATCCCCACAAAAGAGAGAAAAACTCTAAAATGCAAGATGTTTTTGGTTATTATAATTAAGTTTAGTTGTCATATTATTATGACATTAAATATTATGTTTAGTTGTTATATTATTATGACATTTAAATACCAAATTTTTGTTTTTATGGACTTTGAGAGTATTTTGTTTTGATAAACTCGTCATTTAAATGATCATTTTTAGTTCTTTTTCATACAGTTGTTATTTTATCTTTCTTTTTAAAACCGGATTCATCGTGCAATGTTTATTTTATATCTTTAATTGAATTTGAAAAACAGTTGTTAACATAATTCCTAAGTCTGTTATGTTAAGCAGTGTTACTGTTAGGATGACATTGATTGATACCCACTGCTTATAAAATCAATTTCCTTTGGATATCACATTGATTTTTTAAGTTTCTTTCAAACAATATCCTCATTGTCTGTAAGTCCTTTATTGTATACTAAGCATTGTACTAGATGGTGTTTATACATCTTAGATGTTAGGCATGATTGGCCATAATTGATTCCTCTAAGGTGCCAAACAATTCCCCAGTAGTAAAGTTACAACTCAGGGTCATTTTTGTCACACTTTAGAGCTCCTCTGAGCATCATTTTACTTTACCTTTGATATGGCCTACTGTTTGGAAGTAGATATAATTATATTATTTTCTGCCTATGTGTTCTATTTTGTGCAACGTTCATAAATTCTGTAATCATTGTTGCTCAAATGTCATCTGATGTGAGTTTTACATTTATATTTATGCTATGAGGCATCTTATCTTGCTACCTGATGTGTCTATAAGGTAAAAATCACTTCTTCGTGTAAAGTAATAAATTACTCTATAACTCTATAGTTGAGAGGCGGATTAAGAGATGTCCGAAAGTGGGGCCGATCGAGAAAACACTGCCCTATTGTGTCCGGGGAAATTTCCCCATGAAATTGTTGAATTTCTGTACCCCGAACATAACCTCTGAGGCGTTTTGGGCGATCAATTATTTCTTTTTCCATCTTTCTTTTTTTTTTTTTTTCTTTTTTACTTTCCAAAAGTGGGGGTGGGGGGAGAGCACGACTGGCCCGGCAACCCCCTCTAAATCCCCCCCTGTAGTTAGCATTTGAAATAGATGTAATGAATCTACAGAATACAACATAATTTTGATTTTTAATATGCATACAATATGCAGGTGCAGAATATTTGTACTTTTGTTATAGAATTTTATAGTATTGTATTTTCTTGTAGAAGTAATAAAAATAGGAAAATTCAAACTCTCAATTAATATCCCAGTTGCTGAGCAGTAACAATATATTCATGTTTCTTTTTCATTTTTAAATTCATACAAATATAGTATCTAAATTATTTGTATAGGAGTTATATAGGGGTATTGGAATTTCTTTCATCAACACACTGGTTTTTAAGCACTGTAAATGTCACCACATATTTCTTTTCTTTAAGCGCATTGAGACTTATAATGCACCATATCCAGTCCCAATACATTACATTAAATTAGCAAGCTTTGTGTACAAATGTAGGCTTGTTATGCTCATAGGGAACTGCATGCATACCAAGAGTATTAAAGGCTCAAACTTTAGCTTAAAAATATATCAGGCTATTCAAGAGATGCATTAAATCTATAAGCAGCCTTAAAATTATGGCCAATAATGAAAACAGAAATTGAAATTTACATGTGTTCTGCCTGAGTAATCAAAGCAGCTGACTGACTTTACATTTAAAAACCTGTCAGCTTATATTCTTAACTGGCATTCTCTTAATATTTTTGTCTGGAATCTGTATGAGCCTGTAAAAACATAAATTGAGATACTTCTAGTTTGCTGCGGAAACATGTTTGCCTTGTAAAAATATTGTAGTGGAATGTAGCTTGGTGGTTCTGTTAAAGCTGACTTCCAATTGTGTACTGTACATCCTGGGTTCAAATCCTGTCCAAGGAATTTTTACATTTGTTTTTACTCTTCATTTTCTAGGCCTTGTCCTGATTTTGTATACACGCAATGAAAAAAGTACTATCAAGAGATAGGAGGTGCCCTATTTACGAACGCCTTTTACGTTCTTTTGTAGGACGCCCTTTAGATCGTGGTAGTATTTTTTTTTTGAGGTAGACGTTCCAACGAAACCCCAAAAATCAGCCCTTTGGCAGTTTTATACTCTTTGCTTTAAGCATCATATTATTTCATGTGAAAATGGTGTGAAAAAAATAATAATTACAGTTTCAAAAGAGGTGGTGCTAGCTGGAGGGGGGAGGCCATGAATGCAAGGGCCCCTATCAAAGAAAGCTTTTGCCTTCTCTGACTGAGAGAATAACAATTCATCTTGAAGAGACATCCAAAAATGTCACCACTTCCAGGGGTTTCAAAATTCTAGTTTGATATTACAGTAAGTTTATTGCTCAAAAGGTGTCAAAATATTAAGTTGAATGATATTTTTTTTAAATTTTTAGACTGCTGTAGTTTTTGTGATCCAGTAGGGATAATAAGGGCTGAGTATGTATTGATTTGACCATTTGGCGCACCCAGAAAGTGTTCCCGTTCCATATATATGGATGTCCCCTTTAGTAGAGGCTGGCAGTAGTGTTAAAAGATATAGTAGAACCCCTCCGTTGGGACACCGCTATTAAAGGGATACTTTTTCAGGAATTAAATGACAGAAAGTATATCTTTTAAAACTACGGCCAACCCCTATTAAGGGACACCCCTATTCAGGCGACATCCCTATTACTGGGACACTTTTTGTTCCCCTTAATAGGGGTTCTACTATACTTCCCTCGTTTCACTGAAAAGTGTCCCCTTATTTGGGATGTTTTTTGTTCCCCTTAATACGGATTCCATTATATTTCCCTCGTTTCACTAAAAAGTGTCCCTTGGTGTGTCCCCTGAATAGGGGTGTCCCAAAGTAGGGGTTCTACTCTATTACATTGACCATATATATTTTGTATCTTGGATGACATAACTAGAGGTCTGGGAAGCTTTGACAAAAAAGTCTGTGTCCTGAGTAAAGGGTTGCCGACCGTAGAGCTAAAGTTTTTTATTTATTTTATCAGACTGATTTAAAAAATGTGCTGTTTTTGTTATGAAATGAACATATTGCATGCAACTAGGATATGGTTTTGGTTTTGTCACTGAATAATCTTGGTTGCTGCATTATAAAATGGTTGACTTCCTATGTCAATCAATCACTTGACATTATCAGTTGATCTTATCTTGTGCTCAATATTTACTAAGCATCAAATCAAATTACCAGGTATTGGTGTGAAGATTTCAATTGAGTAAGGATCAGGTTGGACAATTTGCTTTAGAACTATATCTATTGTTTCAACAAGTATTGTATAGGTACAGTATTCTACTGGTATGTTTGCATAAGTTTTTAGCCTAAGGTCCAAAGAAATTTTATTGGCGATCACTGCACTGGGGTTTTTTGTGTCTTACATAGCAATTGCTTTTGAAATGCTCGAAAATTTCAGGCTCAAAATGTTCATATTTTGCACACACTTCTCAAAGATAAAAAATTATTATTGTACTGTACAGTAGTATATTACTACAGTATTATAGAGGTATAGCATAGTCACACCTACTGCACATAAGGTAAAAATAAGACCAAAAGAATATTGTCTAAAACCTCATTTGACATTTTACACAGCCTAAATTTGTTCCTATTTTGTTCTTATTTTTTAAGCAATTCCAGCCTTGGTGTTCTAAATGTGTTTTTATAAAAAATGTGTATGCCATCAAGCCTTTATGAGGGGCTTATGTCATATAATTTGCTATTCATCAATACAATTCCTTTATATGTTATGAGGTCTTTTCTAAAGCTCATTTTGTATGTGTTGCAGCACCTCAAATATTGAATTCTGTTTTACATAACAGAGGTTTTCTAATCAGTTGGTAATTTTAAGAGAAAACAAAAAACCTTGCTTTTTTGAGAATTTATATGGCTCTATATACTGTAAATTTTAACAATTAATTGATTGATTATTGTTGAAATATATTCTAAAAACTAAAATAACTCTGTAGTATTCATATCATTGTCAATGTCTACAATTTCTAGTTGCAGCACCACATATGACATGTGAATGAAATCATATAAAAATGGCATTTAAGTATTAGTTTAAAAACAGGCAACTAAACAAGTTTGAGCTTGAAATGAATGTTTTCATACTGTTGTTATTAAATTAAATTGTTATTAAGTTAAATTTGTATTCATTGTTTGTCTTCACTTGGTAAGATAGCAGAGATGTGGAGCAAGGTGAACCTAAATTTTATAGTATTTTGTCAAGTAAATTTAATTAAATTCCTGTCAGATTTTATTACCATGAATATAGACGATTATAGAGAGCTACGATGCAAGCACACAATAAGAAAAAAATATATGCAATATCTTAATACTTGACACAAACAACACGGAATCTTCATACACAGGTATCTGATAATGTATTCATGGCACATGTACAAAATGGTACCATCTGTTTTTCCAGCTTCATTACTACCATTCTAATAATAATATATAGATGAAGATGTCATCCTTAATGTGTTTCATATTATTTACAAAATTACTATTGCTTTTATTTAAGTGTGAATCGTCTTGGACAACTCACCTAGATCAACCAACAGTTGATCCCAAAAGAGTAGGCTAAAGCTGTTTTTTTTGGTTTTTTTTTCTTGCAGATGAAATCCTTTTGTCTAAGGAAGAGTGCCCTCTGGAAATTGTAGTCAATGCTCCGCATAACATACGATTTCTTATGAAAATGGATAATGTTAAGGAAAGCTCACCGCCAACATATTCATTTGATACCGATGTGGAGACATCACCACATTCCCATCATAAACATTTGTCGAAGTTTTTCGGTGTCAGTCATGATGAGTTAAATACTGCATTATCACCAAGTCTTCCCTCAAACTATTCTAAATGGAAAGCAGTCCCAGGGTGGTTTAAGAAGCACCAGGGTGATGAGTTAAGTCTGAGCAGCAGTAGTAGTAGTGGGAGTGGTCATCAAGGTAAAGGAATTGATGAATATAGTAATGATGGTGTGAAGGGTTTGATGCTTAACCCACAAACTCCGAAATTCAGAAGAAAATCGGAAACAATCGCAGAACCGCTGAAAATGCGAATAAAATCAAAGAAAGAAAAAAACAAAGCGAAACAACGACCAAAGTCTATAACCGAAGCCTTCGAAAGACGGTTTACACGCAGGAAGAAAGGTGCACCAGAGACAAGTGTTGAGATAGAACTGTCATTTGATGAGTGCACTCCTGGGATTATCAAAGTTTTTGGGGAAGAGATCTCAACTGGTGCTACTTACAAGAGTGTCTTGGCATCGGAAGAATCAACAGCAGAAGGAATCATAAAAGAAGTTCTTGATCGATATTCACTGCCGAAAGATGCCTCTGAAGAATATGTGTTATGTGAAGTTGTTGGGAGATTGAACACTCAAAGGGCAGTTGGTAAGGGACAGAAAAAGGTTGTCTTTGATGAGCGAGATTGGGAAATGGGGTGTTTGAGAGTTGTTGAAAATAACGAAAAGCCTCTTTTACTGCAAGGTTTTTGGAAACCCTGTGAAGGATGTGCAAGACGTTTTGAAATCCGTCGCCGTTCAAGGATCATTGCAACAAGTCAAGACAATGTTACCTCTGGCTTGAATGCAAATGCCAAACGATTCCAAATGCACAGGACTAATATGCCATTACAGTCCAGTTTTGACTCTGATGGAAGTGGGAATTTTGGTGTTAAAGTAGAAGGTAGCAGTAAAGGAAAAGACAACCATGAACAAGAAGAAACTGATTGTAGTGATGAACATACTGACACCTATCATCTACCTGTGCCACAAGAATTTCCATATTTTATAAATATCAAAGGTTCAGGTGATAATAAAGATTTATTATGCTACCCAATCAATTTACCTTTAACACTTATTGGAAATGGAGACCCTGCTGAGAATAGTCAAGATATTAACTTAGATCATCATGGTAAAATAATCCTTACAGCTCCAGATATTTGTCCAAACCATTGCAAAGTGATACGTTCTGTAAGGAATTTGTCGTTCGAATTGGAACATAACTTTGAAGACACACTCATTGATGTTTTTCTTGAGCCATTTGCCTCTGCTATTTTGCAGGTGAATGGAAATATAATTGAAGGAAAAACGCAACTAAATAGCGGAGATCTGATTGGAATTGGTGTTGATTATCTTTTCATTTTTAAGAATCCTACCGAAGAAAATGCTAACCAGATGACTTGGCTGGATGAGTCGCTTAATATGAGCAAATTACAATCATCAATGAATGAAGCTTGTGTACGACTCGTACACCCGAAATTGGAACCTTTAGCAGATGAATATGATGCTGACATCGCAAGAATCAAGATTATCTATCCAAGAGATGCTGAAGACAACCTGTTGCAACAGGTCTTGCCCATGGCATGTGATGGAGAGTTTACCCTGATTCCTGCGTTTGTATTTAGTATGTGTATTGAATACACAGCGTACCATCATGACCAAGACGACACCAAGGCACTCTTGTGTAAGATTGCAAACTTAATACAAAATGAAGCATGGGTAAGTAATATTTTTATGTATAAATTATGATAGTGATGATGTAACACTGCATGATGATGTTGCTGTCTCTTATACACATCTAGATGTGTATAAGAGACAGCTCTTCCACTACACATTGAAGACAAGAAAAGGATCAATTTCAGACAGACTAGAGTATATATAGGCCTACATTAAAAATAACGATATTTTCTCTTAGCCTCATCAGAAAACCTCTACAATACTAGTTGTTATTATAGCATCAGGTATCATTTTGACCCTGTAATCGTAATATATAAAACACTCATCCAACCCACTGGGGCTTTGGCCTGGGACTCCACCAGTGCCGTTAGGTGGGCCTCTCCATCCCACACTCGAACTCCCCCCCTCCCTCCTTGGAAGAGCCTGTCTGTGTGCCTGGTGATGATGATTCACGTTGTCTGTATGACAATATTGATGTGAGTGATGATGGTTAGGCCCAAAATATAAATATATCTTCATCCAAATATTGGTATAAAATTAAATTGTTGAATAAAGCATAGTTATTTCATTATATAAACTCATAATTATATCACTTCCACAGTTTTTTTTAACCCAGTAGATAAGCAGAGAAAAAAAAAATTATTCTAATTGTTGCTGAAAAGATGAAATCCTTTCATCTGGTGAATAAAAAATATTAATCATACTGCTATAAAATTACCACCTCTCCTTTTGCTTGAACAATTAATTACACCAATTACAATTAGTTAGCAACCTGCAGAAGATATAGAGCAAACTGGTTCATTATCCTAGAAATCCAATCTAGAAGGAAATCCTAAACATGAGGTTACTAATTAAAACACTTTACTTTAATATTTTTTTGATGGTGTTGACCACAAAAGCCATAAATTTATTAAAAGTATTAGTAGGGTTTTTTTTTTTTACAGTATATTTGAATTAATCAATTGAATAATTAATTTATTTTCGAAATGTTGTTTTTGTAATAATAAGAAATATTATTTGCTTTAAGGAAGTAAAAAATAAATTAGCAATCTGTAGTAAATTGAACGAAGACTTCATCATATCTAAACAACCGTTTGATCACATACGGTAGTGTTTATGGTGCCTTGGACCGTAAGGGATTAAATGTAACTTTCACTTTCAGGTGTTAAACCCTGGTTAAAGCAAGGTTCTGCTAAGGTGGTTAAGCTCAATTCATAAACTTTATTTTCATATTATATAAGCAATACAATGAAATTATTTATAATTTGGAAAAAGGCTATAACTGGAAGTATAGCTTTGAAATGTAGTGATTTACAAATGTTAATACACTGTACCAGTGTCTTTGTTGGTGCAGGGAGTTGTCTATAACAACAACTATAATACCCCCCTGGTTGGTGGCTAAATCCAACAAACATTGAACAATGAATTCAGCATTTGAATTGTTCTTTGCATATTAAGCTTTCGATTGAAAATCAGAATAGAAAAATATTAATAGACAAATACATATTCTTATTTGCAAGACCTTTAAATTGGCTTGTGAATAGTTTTACTAATTTTGTAGGAAACCCTTCTGTAAATAAAGTCTTTACCATATTTATTCTAATAAATGCCTCAGGGCATTTGTAGTTGAGAAGGGTTTTTGAGGGGGAGTTTATTCGACTAAATATGGTGTTTCAGTTTTAGGTAAAGTACAGTACATTCTCTAATCACACAATGTAAAGTTGACACCACACTATCAAATTTTATTTGTGTATATGGCCATAATAATGTCATATTACAGCCATGTTATATGGGCAAATCACATTACTTGTCACATGAGATTAGTGTGGAAAGAGCTTAAATATATGCTTAAAATGCCAGAGTCTCTTGCGAGGTACAGGAGTCTTGTGGAAATTTGCATGGTTTTTCTCACTTCTACAAGTATCTCCCAGATGCTCACCCACTTTCAAAATTAATGATGTTTGCATAGACTGGTACAGTGTTTTAACATTTGTAAAACACTACGTTTCAAAGCTACCTGTATACTTCCAGTTATAGCCTTTTTCACAATTATAAATAATTTCATTGTATTGCTTATATAATATGAAAATAAAGTTTATGAATTCAGCTTAGCAGAACCTTGCTTTAACCAGGGTTTAACACTTGAAGGTGAAAGTTACATTTAATCCTTTACTGCCCAGGTCAGCGCGATTAACCGCTGAATTTAACGGGATACGGTTGGCGTTTTTCGCTCTAACAGGCCCTAAATTGTAACTGACAAGATCATTAGAACATCAATATTAAATGAAATGATAACAGACTTGGAAATGTCAACATTGTTTAGATTCTGAACTTCCTTTAAACAACAAAGACTATCCCCAAAGGGTCTAATAAGTACATAATGACCTGCGTACACCAGTTTACTCAGCTGATGTGTTGACCATCTATGTGCTGTATACCATTGATTGAAACCTAATTTCTGGTTTTTATTAGGCTGTAAATGTGTATGCCCCAGGGTAAATTGGGTCACTCGTAAAGATTGAATCAAGGCCTATAAGAAGTCTTTATTCATGTGAAAATGGTTGATTAATTTAGCTGCTTACTTGGATGTTGCTTCATAATATCTGGCTGTAGCACATCTTTGATAAATAACTTTTGGTGCATTGAACTTTAAAAGTATTAAGGGGCTTTCGTTTGAGAGCCAATTTTGCTTAACCCTTATTTAATTTTCAATGACACGCGGATTAAATTTATCTTAAAACTGTTATTCTGTATGTTGATTTTATTTTGAAATAAAACATTGAACTTTAAAAGTATTATAAAGAGCTTTCGATTGAGAACGTAGAACTAATTAAGTCATCTGTTCTCGCATACGTTCTATGTTCTACTTTAAATCAATTTCAATGATGACGCGTACACTGACGCATACAGTACATTCTCGTTCTGGCCTGAACATAGATTCGGCCGAAAATCGTTCTAGATATCAGGAGAGAACGTAATGCACATTGTTCAGAAATGCCCAATTAAATTAACATGACATCATTATGTTCTAACGATGAGAAACAAAATTAAACTATGCACTATTTTATGGCTTCTTTATTCATCAATGGATTAACTTTGCATCAAATCAAATACAGAATCATAGATTGCTATAAACCGGTCTCTTTACATCATTGATTAACATTTACACTAATTATGGTGCTGCTTATACTGACGATTATTATGTTTAAGTTACCGACCGGAAATCAGCTTGATGGTATCCAAATGACATTATAAAAATCAATGTAAAATGAAAATGAATAGATCACAGTTCATTGCATTGAATATATTTAGCATCATCAATTTGTTCTTCAAACTATGTATTTTTCCCCCAAATGCTTGCATTGTTTTCTTAGTCATAATATACAATTCATATTTAATTGGCTTTTGTAATACTTGTGTTTTATTGTTATATTATTATAATTATCATGTTTTTGTTGATATTGCTATTAGGGTTGTTATTACTATTGTTATTGTTATTTTCAAAAATTGTTGATGGTACCTTACATTCCAAAGTTAAAGGTGCATTTACAGTATATTAATTTCTCACAACGTATCTACAAACCAGATGAATATTTTCAACTATGTATTTTAATAAAATTGATTAATTTTTTTTAATGATATTCAACATAATCTAATGTAATATTAAATTCTTTTGTGCAGGTGAAAACAAAGACATTATCAAGTTCTCAACCTGCAAAGTGAGTAACATTTTTTTTAAATTTATTTAAGTTTCGTAGAAAGAGTTTAACATTTATGTGATTAGGTGGTAAGTTAAGGTGGTTAGAAGGTAACTGAAATAAACAAAGTCATGGACGTAAGTGTTTAAACAAAGTCAATGCTACTCTTTTACTACACTTCTTTTTTTTTTCATAAGAACCAGTAAAATTTTGCCCAGACTCAGTGTTCTTAATTTTTGGCCGATTTCAGGCTCAAAATTTTCTTAATTTGTTCTTATTTTACACACTTTTCAAACATAGAACATTATAATTGGCCCTGAAAAAAGTGCCCTGGAAAATGGCCCCGAAAAAAGGCCCAGTAGAAATGGCCCCAAATGACAGTACACCTGATTATAGGGGTTATTACATAGTCACACATACATTACTGCACATAAGGTACAGATATAATTTTTTATTTTAAAAAATAATAAAAATTTCATTTGATAAGTGTATGTTTGCATCCACTAGGCAAAAGGAAAAAATTGCACTCAAGTATAAAGATGTACTGTCCCCTGAAAATGACAACCAAAAAAAATCATTAAAAAATAATTGTTTAATTTAACTTTCTAATTTTTGCAGTAACATAGAGATTATTTACTGGAGCATAGAAATGATTAAATTTTTAAAATGTGATTTTTGTACTGAATAATGATAAAAATAAAATTAATAATAATAATAATAATAATAATAATAAACAATTGAATATTTCACAATCATGTGACATGCATAAATATGGTCACGATGACATCAAATCATGACCATATATAGGCACATCATGACTATATATGGGCATATAACAGTTTTTTGTCTATGGAAAATCTTATAATAATAATAATAATAATAATAATAATAATAATGGACATTTATAAGGTGCCGGTAGCCTGAACAAAATTTATTTAATCCTCTTAAACGAGCAGTTAACATTTTAATTTAATGCGTTTTCCTAATCTTTCAATTGTTTTACTTTTTCAGACCAGCCAGTGCCCAAGAGGCGTTAACAGCACTCATTCCTAACCTCCGGCCAATCATCATCTGGATGTCAAATTCTCTTGAACTTTTGAACCATCTACAACAGCACATCCACGAGTACATTGTTATTAACGAGGAATTTTCTCCTCCCGTGTCGGATTCCACCGCAACTGTGGATGAAGAAGTGCTCTCTGTTTTTGAGGAGGTTGTGATGTACACGTTCCAACAAAGTGTTTATTACTTGACCAAGGTGAGGAGCAACACATGCCAGAAGTTATATTTCCCCAGTCCCATAACCCTGGCTAGTAAAAGTGGAATTTAATGGCCATTGATTGTTAGATCCCTACAATAAAGATGAATGGCGCATCTTGAGGATATTTCACGCTTTCACCATTAAAGGCTTTTTCTATGAATGGAATGACCTGTACGAAACACAAGCTCCTGTAGACCAAACCCAGTACCGTTACGATTTTAATCGTGCGGGAAATATACTCAAGACACTTCATAGCTCTTTTGATAATAGTTACGGTAGGGATGATTGTATGGATGATTGTATATACACATTTTATAAGAACACTGAGGCTGAAATTGCTTGAAAATTAAGAACAAAATAAGAACAAATTGAGGCTGAGGTAAAATTTCAAATGAAGTTTTTATTTTTAAAAACAAAAAAATTATGTTTCTACATTATGTGCAGTAGGTGTGACTATGCAATACCCTCTATAATACAGTAGGTGAACCTATCTGACATTTGGCGCCATTTTTTGTGTGGTCAATTTCACCTACATTCCAGTACAGTGCATACTGCCGTACAATTAAATAATTTTTTGTTTGAAAGGTGTGTAAACTAAGAACAAAAAAAAAACATTTTGAGCCTGAAGTCGGCAAAAAAATAACACTGAGCCTGGGCAAAATTTTACTGGTTCTTATTTTAAAAAAAAGTGTATGAAGTATTGTACATTGGAACATTTAGTTGAAAGTTCTATTCAACTGTAGTCATGTTTGAATAGCAGTTTATACCTTGTTGTAGTCAAGCACTTAGAAGGAGCATAGACCTAGAGTACATTCCAGAAGAAGCCAATGTGTTTTTAGCAGTGGGAGAGTGTGTCTTCTTTAGGGAGGGGATGTTTTCTGCAGGGGAGTGTTATATGATCACCTTCCTACCATGGTTTTTTTCGTCAGCATTATGACATACATATGCTGTGACATCATTCTATATACATTATGTTATGACATCATCATAAATATAATGTTCTGATATCATCATATACTTGCTAAATTTTCTCAGGTTTTTATTTGTGGTATATATATATATATAGCACTTTTCCTTTAGATTAAAAAGCGCTTTGTTTTCCCTGGTCATTGGGCCCACATGCTTAAAGTGTTACTGCAATATTGGCGCAGTAGCAAGCAACACTGTCAGGTCGGGAAATCAAACCCTTTCCGCTGCGCCAAACCGCTTCCACAATGCAAGTGAATGATTCCACTATTGTACCTCCATTTTGGGATAAGGAGTTGTATACTTATCTAAATAACAAGACCAGTGTATAGTAGTTGTACAGTAGCTAGCTTAGTAGAACAGTCAATATGTTTACTATACAAGTAGTTCTTGTATATCCTAGGTGACACACGTAACTCTGTCCTTGAGTTTTGATGGTGTATGGAGCTGTCAGTCAATAGCCTATTGACTATTATACTTGCCAGCTGTCATTTCTTCTTGATTGTTTTCTGCACGCCCCTAACTATATCTGAATCAAATACATTTTTTTGATAATCAAGGTAATGGCACTTGGTTGATCCTTTTCAGATTGTTTGTTAATATACAACATGGACCAGAAAACCAAAATCAATTAATTTAATGTACAGTGTTTTGATTGGTATTCACAAGTATGGAGTGTTTTCTGACTGCCTAAACAATGATGTCTAAATATTATCATTCTTAAATAATATAACAAATTTAAATAATAATGATAATGATGAGGATGAATATAATGATAGTAATGTAGTGGGTTTGGTGAGATTTTTGTGTTTTTTACATGCTTGACAAATGAGAAAAAATGCTGCAAAATAAAAATCAAATAGCTAACTCAAAGCAACAAAATCATCACAATCATTGAATTATATTCTTTAAATTTAGTTCACACAACAAAACTAAAATAAATAAATAAAAATAGGTTAATGCACACTTTTCTATGCAGAACCATTTTTGTTGGTAATGTATAATTTATTTTTAATATTAACACTACAATAAAATCGTTTAAATCTGCTGTTTACTGACACATTAGCATTGATGTTAACGTGATGACTTAGATGGCTGTTGTATATGGGGGGTAGCTCATATCCGTAATCTTGGTTTAAATGGTGTTCTCATTTTAATTTCTATAGCTTCTTTTATTTTCCTATTTTAAATGATTTAGTCTCTTTAGTTAGTGCTTTGATTTTATTCCAATTAAAATTATGTCCATTTTCAATGTTCTGCTACCGCTGAAAGTATTTGTATGTGTTGATTTAAATGTTACTTGACACGTAACTGTTATAGTTACTATTCCTTATGAAATAGTTTACTTCGATGATGATCAGTAGGTAACTAGTATTCATCCTTAATGTGTGAAATGTCAGCAACATTACATCAAACTGTGTTTCTTAGTTGTGGTCTGGCATTCCTCAGTCCTCAATAACATCAGATCATAAAATCTTTATGCTCTTTTACGAAGAACTCCTAATCTTAATACGTCTGACCTTTTCATGAGCATGCTCATGTCTTGTAGTCAGTTTGAAGTTTATTGCAAGCAACAGCTTTTAAAGACACCAAACCTTTTTCCAAACTATCTTTAAATGCCAGGATAAATTCTGATATATCCTACATTCGTTGCATATCCTACATTTGTTGCACAAATAAAATATTCAATAGGCCTGTGTTTATATGAATCTGTTAAATATTTTTATCTTAATTATAAATCTATTTTCATTATATTTTTTTTTCCAAATGTAGGCCAAAGTTTATTTGAGTTACTATGGTATTGGGAACATAGGCTTCATAGTATTTTGACCAGTGTTGTGGTACATAGTAGAGTTAAAGACATGTTTTACCAAAATTTCAGTGTTCATTCTATACATTCCCAATTCTTCATATTTTTGAACTGATGGATTTTCCATTGTTTTAGATATGTATCTAATTTAATTGAAATTGCCATCTACAAGTAAGAAAAGCGGGAAAGACAATGTCATGGCTTTGCAACCATAAGGAAAAGGTGCTATATAATTGACCATTATTGTCGGGGTTTCAATCCTTCGCTGAGCATTTCACTTGTGTCCTTGAGCAAGACACTTTATCTACATTGCTTGCAGTCTACCTAGCTGTATCAATGGGTACCAGTAAATTGCTGGGATTAACCTGTGATGGACGTTCATCCCACCCAGGGGGAGCATCGCACTCTCATCCGCTTCACACTACAGAAACTGGGGATAGGCTCCAGCCCTATCAGCCCTTCCCCTAGTGGCTCGACAAGGATTTACTTTTTTTTGTTATTATAGTGTTACATGTGATAAAAAAAAATTAAATAAATAAATATATTCACATCTTTCAGACTTTGTACATCAGCCTACCAGCAATTCTTGATTCGAGTCCATTTGTCAACGACAATGATGACGATGATGATAGTCAGCAGGAAGAGAAAGTCCTCGGTGTCAGCGCTTTCCTTAATGTCTTCCAGGCGACTTTTGACCTCTTGAAGAGCTTGAATATACATCGTCAAATCCTGAAGCAGTTGTTTGCATATTTACTGTTTTTTACTAATGCGTCACTTTTCAACATGTTAATGGAAAGAGGTAAGATTACTATTATTAGTAAGCTTTTGATTGCTCGACAACGGTATGACGTAGTAACGTCACTAAAAGTCATCTGCGCATGCGAGAACGTTAAGCTCACCTCGTCGAGTAGATTCTGTAACGCAATTTTGCCAAATCTACGTATGCAGAGAACATGGACGCCAGGCGGTCATGCATGAGTGATTCTGTTCTAGCGTCGCGTCGTAGCACAAATTGAAAGCTCACTATTAGTAATGAGCAATCCCACTTCGAAGAAACAGCTTAAAGATTTTCACACTTTGACCTCCAAAAAATCTTTCTTCAAGTATCCATCAACATTTTTTATCTAATTCTTATTTATCAAGGACCTAGCCGTAAATTCTTCAAGTGGTCTAAAGGGGTGCAGCTTCGTGGCAACTTGGACTTCATTGAAAGTTGGATACAAGATCAGGGTTTGGAGGAAATTTCTCATTTTCTAGGCCTAATTTCAACGGCAGCTGATCTACTGGCTACTCCTAAAATTCAGTTGATGCAGGTAGGTTGCTTGATTTTGCCTCCATTTTTATCTTAAGTAGAATTCTTCTTCATGTGTGCTTCCTCGCCAGGGGTCTCAAGTCTCCCATAATTTGCAGGAGTCTGAAATTGGGATGGCTTCCCGTACTCCCCAGAATTCATAATATTTGCAGGTTTTGGCTGCTTTATTGATCAATTGTCTCACAAAAGTCCCAATGGGTATCACTATATGCAGCAAAATGGCTTTGATTTAAGAAAGCTCATTTACCCAGATCTCCAGATCTAGCTCCCAGAAGTGACATCTTGCAGCTTGGAACCCCTGACTTACACATGTTTAGTTTGGCCGTACATCCAAACTGATATGTGTCAGTGTAAATGAGACATGCACGTAGGCCAGATGTTT
This sequence comes from Anneissia japonica, assembly GCF_011630105.1. Classification (NCBI taxonomy): domain Eukaryota; kingdom Metazoa; phylum Echinodermata; class Crinoidea; order Comatulida; family Comatulidae; genus Anneissia; species Anneissia japonica. The sequence goes on along the minus strand of NW_022684135.1, from coordinate 925,148 downwards.
GTGTCAAAATCGCAGGTCAAGGTTGAATGGGACTTTGTCTTCTTGCAGGCGACTTGGAGTTCATTGCGATGTGACTTCCCTCTCTTAAATGATGCCCAGTTGCAGATGATCCTCAGTGAATACCAACTTGGATCAGGTAAGCCCAGACCCAGAGGATGGTTCCCGCCACCAGAAGATGTTGAAAAAGCACTCAAAGCAGGTGGGTTATATATACTGAATTAAGTAAGATTAGAAATGTCAGAAAGATTAATACATCTATCAAAATTTGTTATAAGTGATGGTATACAATGTTGTTTTATATTCATTGTAGCATGACAGGATACATGCCATACTCACCTATGGGATATTTCAAATTTTTTTGTGAATTAGGCAAGAATTTTTTTATACCATTCTTTGCAAACTTATTGTTTTAAAGATTGTCAGAGGAAGGTGAAAAAAAAAATGAAATTTGTTTTCTCATTTAGCAAATGATTTTGCCTAAACCATCTAGGGGAAGGAGAATTGAAAATATCAGTTTATTAATGAACAGTGTAGTAACGAGTTTGATAAATGCTTTAGATTTATATAATTAAGAAAGAAATATATATGTATATATCATATTTTTGTAGATTCCAGGGAGTGGAGGACAAAATAAAAATAGATATATATTATTTAATTTTTTTCTGAAATTTCCATTTTTTTCGTGGCGGCAGGTGAGATAATTGGCCAAAAAACAAAATTTTATCTTTATTTAAAATCACCATCATTGGCGGTCGGCTTTGTTAAACAAGGTTTAACAAAGTCTCATCTTACATTATTTTTATGTATTGAATATTTTTATCACAGGATAAGGATATAATTCTTAATATGTATAATCTGTATGTATAAAGACAATAAATGTCTTCATTTATGTTTTGCCTCGAATTACCTTGAACAAAATTAGTAATGAGTCATTGAATACGATTTCATTCCACGAGTTAATACAGTATCAGTGCTGGCCTATCCATCTTCATTTAATGATTGACCTAGTAATACATAATAGAACCAGATGGGTGATATGATTAAAAAAAATAACTAGAATAATCATTAGTCTGTATTTAGTCTGGGCAGGTGTTAATGATGTCAGGTGGACTTAAGCAGTAACATGAATTTATCTGAAAACAATTCATAGGCTCCGCTGTATTCATTCTATTAATCTTCTCAAAGGAGGGATCAGTGCATTGTGTTATGTTTGGCTATCCCTAGAGGGGGTACATCAGCATTCTGATAATACAATATCACTTTCTATATATAGTTTGTGTTTGATTTAATTAGCTAGTAAATATTTATAAAATTAACAGTCCATTATTTTAACTAAACCACTCTAGCAGTTAAGACATGTCTAGGGCTACCACATTTTCTAGTATTTCTAATTAATAGTGATTAAAGGAAAAGAACAGATCTGTTGTATATCGTGTTATTACCATGGAAACCAATTCATCATAAATTCAAAAAATTACTCTTGCATTGGTCTATTTATGTCATTAAATGAAAGATTTAGTTTATTGGACCACCAGCTCATCAGGTGTAATTTATTTTCATAACAAAGTTGCTTTCCAATTTTCTATTAAAATACCCTTGTATTATTAGTGACCTAAATTGACTATCTTCTTTTCAACATAAACAAATGAGTTGCAGTGTATGGATTAATAATATTTTGTAGATCCAAATTGTGATCTATCAGCTGTCTGCTGAATGAAGCTTTTTGTTGTAATTAATTGTATGAAGCAGTGAACTATTTACGTAAACAATCATTGCTGACGAACTGCTTTTTTTTCCGGAATAATCAGGGCAGTTGAATCCTTTGTATAAAGTTATTAACCTCTTCAATGAGCAGACACCTAAGTAGGCTATTGCATTTGTGTTTATAGTATACTGCACCCTGCGCAGATATGCTCTATGCTGTGGAAATGAAATTTTTATGTAAATTGGAATGCGTTAAGGTTCACTTCAGTTCATTTCATGTGACAGGAACACCAAGCACAGTGTGTTGACAGATGACCAATGTAGCACCCTGTCTGATAAGAGTTTATAATTTAATCCTATCAGAAGCATATGTTTTTTAATGACATTATTAGTGGCGGGAAAATTTGTGTTCATTGTCTGAGGAAAGCCTTTTTATACCTTATTTTTGCGAACTTGATGCTCATTGATATTAATTTTTTGAAGGTTTTTTTTAATACAAACTTTATTTTCGAGCTGTAGCCTACCCGTTGCTTTAAAAAAAAATCTGGAAATTTCAGGAAAAATTTTAAAAATATATATATATACATACACATCTTTAATATAAATTAAAGATGTGTTTGCTAAATTATAAGAATCACATAAATTATCAACTTTCAACAAGTGACAGAACAAGAAGAAACTTTTTCAAATAACCTACTGGTAGTTTACCACAAAAAAAGGAACAGAAATTGAAGTTTATATATATGCTGCTGTGGGTCCCTAGGGCCAACTAGAATTTATAATTTGAAATTGGACAAAAAAGGAAAATTTAATCTTTTTATTGTAAAAACTTAAATAGTTTTCGCATTTCAATATTTCAAGTAAAAACTAAAAACTTATTGAATTATGTAAAAAGTAAGAAATTCAAATTAATTTCCATGAAGAGAAAAACTTACTGTAGCTGAAAGTAGGCATACAGTAATGCATTAATGCCTGAATGTATTTCTAAAAATGTTTTAGCTAAAACTAATAAAGAACCATCAATTTGGACATAACAATTCGTTGCTAAAAGGACACTTTACCATGAAAGAGCTTTGAAATGAGATGTTCGAAGCTCTCTTGTAGACCAAACCAAGTTTACAACTTTAATGGTATATAAAGAATTTACCCATGGGCTAGGCCCTGTCTCTTATACACATCTAGATGTGTATAAGAGACAGTATATATACACTGTAAACAAGAAAAAAAAAGCAAAACTTAACTACAAAGTTGTAAAATAAAATTAAAAGGAAAGATCATTACAAAAAGAAAAGTGGTGCAGGGAAAAAAAATTAAATTGTTGATATCATTTTATTTTCAGTTGAAATACATGCAGGTTTTGACAATCATCCACCTTTATTACTGCCCTCTGGAGGGTTTGTGCTTCAGTTGAGGAAACAAGTCACAAATGCAGCATTCTACAGAGAACTCCAAGCTTTGAGCAGTGCACTACCTTGCATTACCATAGAAACAGGTAGGCCTGCTCATACAAGATTTACTGGTTGACTATTAGGGAACGGCCTTTAGATTTTCTTGTCAACTATGTGGATTACGACATCATGACAACATTTTGGAGCTTGGTGCATGTGTCACGTCTTATCTCTCGTCCACTGACTGAATCGAGAACGCTATGTTTTGATTAGCAGTAATCAAGCTTATTTGGCACAGTAACACAGATTTTTGTGGCAGAATTGAATTTCCCACTTTTTTGAGTTGTGTCCCAGTTTTTTTTTGTTTTTGCTTTTGTTCAAAATGTTTGAATGATAAGGAAAGTAATGTTAAACAATATAAAATCCACATCACACACTGATTCTCTGCTGTGAAATTATCCAAGTTAATGTACAGTATGCAACTGAGGCATACCAAATACAAGACAAGTTAACCTTAGGGGCCCATTCCTGATTATCAGTATCTGTCTTCAGTATGATTTAACATTAAGCCAGGTGATGTTTTACTTATATAGAGGAACATTTAATGTAATTCATGTACTTTACATGATGATAAAATGAATTTGCTCGATGGTTATTTTACACAGGAAATCCTGAACTACAAAGCCCACCCTCAGTATCCAAAGAAGAGGAAGAAATAAACAAGACATTAAGTCGCAAACAATCTTCACAACTCAAACGACAAGATAAATTAGATGCACAGCAAACAAATAATGGCACAGACGAGACAGGTGGTGACCAATCAGAGACCGGTGGTGTAGACGCCGACGGTAACTCGCAGCCTACAGAGAATAACCCCCATCAGAGTTTTGACAAACAAGCAAAAGATTCGCAATCAACAAAACATTTTATTAAGAGACAGGATATGCGTAATGGGAACGTGCAGACTAACGGTAGCTTAACTTCGCATATACGTAGAATGGAAGAATCCCACAAGAAGACTGCTGCTCAAAAGGTACGAAGCGAAGCAACAGAGACTAAAAGATCACCGAGCTACCGCAGTGCAATGGCGCAGAGAGACAGCGGAGATGGTGAGTCTAGTACAGCAAGTGATTCGTCAAACCTTGATCCGTTGCTTCATACGCCTATGGTTGCTGTAACGCCACCAAATTGGGATAAATCCATACCGTTATTGGAGGGCAAACCAGGTGTAATTCCTCCTCCTCCTGGTTGGACGTCAAACAAGGAGGAGAAAAGGAACAGCATCAGTGACGTGACCAATAACAATACGGTGATGGAAGGGTCAATAGAAGGGTCACTCGAAAATATCAGCATGGATAGTACCTCCTTATCTGGTAACTTACATAATTTATTAATTTTATGTCAAATATTCTAATAAGTTATGGTAATATAAATTACAAACATGTTTACCCATGGAGATTACTATTGCAGCCGTCCTTGGTTATTGCTGTAAAGGTTATCATAATTCCCAGCAAACTACCAAATTAATAGGAAATTGAACTTGAAAATTTTGCCTTAAGTGTTTGCTAATGCTCCAAAAGATAATGGCCGCAAACATTTAGATTTTCAACAAATGTTAGACCTAAGCCCCAGCACACCTATGGCCTGTTTGGATATACACGAGAGTCTTTAACCCGCGAACTATGCTACACTTTTAAGGCTAGCTAAGTTTTAAGAAGGATCACTTAAATTTCAAAGTGTACAATGCTAGGAGAATGCTAGGATAAGTAAATATACACTTTTCTGAACAATCGCATTGACTTTCCTTGCCATATATTATGTCTCACGTTAACAGTGAAGGGGCTGTTTTCACAATGGTCGCACTGTAATGTTTTCTATGGTATATCCCAGTTATGTCGCGTGATTAGCTGTAAACAAGTATCACAGAATTGGTCTGTTGTGTATGAGTACCCATAATTATATAAAAAATATTGAATATTTATTAATATAAATGTTTAATCTCATATATAATGGAAACCCTCTCTGATTGACAAAAGAGTGATTACAAGTTGGACCCATCTTCTTCTATACTTTCATCTATTTTAAAGATTATCTTTTATTTTCATTTCATTTGGCATTCAACAATAAAAATTCAGTTATAAAAAAAAATATATAACTACTGTATATAAAAATACAGTTAAGAAAAATGTCATTATTAAAAGTATTTAAAACTACAATTCAGCAATGCAAGAATAGTCATTATAGGAAAAATACATAATTTAAAAAACGTTATCTGTAAAATATTTATCTATTAAAATTTATTGAGTTATCTTGAACATTATATACCACAGGTGTATAAATAGATATTAAAGCAGATATAAATGCCAGGATAACCCGCAAAAGTACAGAAGAACTTGTTTCCAACAGGGTCCTAAAAATATCACATAGAGACAAGAAGGGAAACTGAGAAGTTGTATATACCGTAATGCACAAGATGAAACAAAGAAAAAAAAAATTGACTATTCTCGCAAAGATTCATTATTTTTGATTTATTGTAGATTCTGAGGTGAAAGGCTTGCAGCCGTCAGTGGGTTCGGCAAACAATGCTGAGAGTGGATGTGATCCCGATGATGTATTTTTAGTGGATCTTGAGAAGATCAGTGGAGGAGTTGGCCTGGGGTTAATTGATGGCATGGTAAGTTGCTCCTCAGTTTATGTATATCAATACTATACATCCTGCATATTGTTATTTTTATCATTTTTGTTATCATTTATTATTTTTAATGTTGTTGGTGTCATTGTAATTAAGCTCATTCCTTAAAATGTACCTTTACGCTAAACCCTGCCGGCTGGATACTGTAAAAACTCAAATTGAAGCCCTGGGCTTCTTTTTTTGTGAACTTTTGATGGGCTTCTTTCCAAGGCTACTTTTGTAAAGTAGATGAGGACACAATATAAATGCTGTAATTTTTGGGAATTACTACCATAAAACAATAAATAGGTTCACTGTATCATTTTTATCCTATTTGTGTTAATACAATGATAATTTCTAAATTTAGTTAATTTTGTTCAATTTTTCAGTTCACCCCACTACGAGCCCCAGGGATCTATGTAAGAACTTTATTGCCAAGTGGCCCAGCAGCTCTAGATGGCCGTCTGAGGATGGGTGACCGTATACTTGCTGTGAATGGAGCTAGTTTGGTTGGAGCTGACTATCAAAGGTTTAAAAACTCATTTGTTCATTTCATTTTCTTTTTTCACAATTTGTAAATGATTAACCATGTTTAATTGTAGTAATCGATATACCCTTATACAATCTGAGACAACTTTTTAAATAGTACCGTACTGTATTTCATTTTTCGTAATTTCGTGTGGTTTAGCTGTTTAATTTAGTTTAGCTTTAGTTTTCAGTTATAGTTCTGTCTTTCCAATAAAGTTTCCATAAGTCTCATGTAATTTTTTAGTTTCTATCATTAAATTATCCAGTTGGTTGAGATCACTGTTAAAAAAATTTTCAAAATGCTGAACCTGATTTTTTCTGGGTGCTTCAACAAATTAATATACCACTAAAATGGCTTAAAATTTAAAATCATGTAAAAGAAATCAGGACTACAACCATAATAAAAGGAGCTAGAGTATTTAAGCATTATGTAATAAATATTATTAATATTATTATTATTGTAATATTAAGCTTGGTTTTGCATACTAGTCATCTCCGACAGCTCAAGGTTAAGCCCGGCATCCAAACTAGCTGGATTAGCCTGGCGGGAGAATTTGCATATTAATAAACCGTAACCAGGAAACAATTACAGTAGTTTAGAAACATTGTGCACGACAGTAGTCTCGTTCACAGCACACGCGATTAAAGCCCGGCTTAGAAAAGTGGCACACTAGGTCTAGTTAGAGAAACACAGCCCGGCTTTAGATTTAGAACTAAGTCACCTAGTTTAGACTGGCAGGTGGATAAACCTGATGAGTTAAGCTGGGTATATCCACCTAGTCTGAACATAGCCTATATATTAAAAGTTTCTTGAAACATGTCTAAAAGTATTACAGTACTATTTTTACCAATTTTATCTACAGTATATATTTACATCTTAATTTTTACAGTGCAATGCAGTTAATTCGGAGTTCAGGGGTCAAGCTAAGGTTCCTCATTGCCCGTTCTGACACTTCCGTTGCTATGAAAATTTCAAATTCGAGCTGTTAGACCTGCAGAGCCAAAGAATGAATGAAACAATTTTGTGTCAAAGGTTAACCAAATTAACCATGAATGTTTACTCAAGTGTTTCAGATAAGTATTATTAGAATCTCAAAATGTCTCTGTCTCTTTTCGGAGTTACTGTCAATTAGTGGATCCTCTGATTATTAGGAGAAACATTATTAATCGGATATGATGCATAGAACATGTGTAACTATAGAACATTTTTGTATTTGACAACACTAGCTTTTGAAACTACTGTAACAGGAGTATAAAGTGGACGCTCAAATTTTGAATAGGATTTTAATTAACAGGTGCTATATATTGGTACACTTCTTTGACTTGGTTATAACTGGTATGCAACCAGCTACAGTACCATAAGATGGTAAGCTATTGGATGGTATTGCTACCAGATGGTAAACTACCAGATCATAAGTTACCAGTGGCGACTAGTTGTAAACATACAGTAGAAGGTAAGCTTCCATACGATAATAAGCTACCAGTAAATGGTAAGCTAACAGCTGTATTAAGTTACCTGGATACCACTAAAATGGTATAAGCTACTAGTGAACGATATGTTACAGTACCAACAAAATAGTCTACCAAATGATGGTAAACTACCATATTTGGCAAGTTAGTAGTAGTATTAAGTTACCAGATAGTGGTATGAAATTTATACAGAGAGAGAGAGAATGCTATATATCAAATAAGTTTTTAAAATATCTGAATTTTATAACTGGTAACGTTAATTGCATAAATAAGTTGCCATTTTAAAGAACTTAAAATTTCTAACAAAATTCCAATTTAATGACAGGGAATTGCAGACATACCAACATTCCAGTCACGGTAGAAAAAATTAACATTAAAAATTAAATTTTTCATTGAATTTTAAAATGCCTGTCTTTTAAATGGGTCGCTTTGTTTTATTCTTCATTGTACACCTCCATGACCTTAAAGCATAGACACCACTAACACGATATTTGGTACCACAGGGTGTTGCTGAGGCTGCTAAGGACGACTATACTCGTCAAAAACCCGGGTAACATTCTAGCGTTTATTACTTTGTATACATCGTATACAAACTTAGTGGCTGGTACTGTAGTTCAGGAAAGACACGTACGTATGTATGTTTGTCGTGTTATGTTGCCGGCAGTACACTCGATTGCACGAGTCTAGGGAGGGGGGGGTGTCATTTGAACAATGTGTTAATGAAATTACCTCGCATACATCTCAGTTTTTGAAGGTAAATTAAAATTGCAATAGAAATAACTTCAAATATGTGTGCTAATCCTGAATTAGATTTACATTATAATATGAAATACTACGAAAGTAAAAAAGAGAAAATGTAATTTCTGGTGGTTAAGTTCAGGCTCCATTTTTTGGAGCAGAAATGCATAGTTTAAGATTTTAACCATTTTAAATTTAAAACACATTAACACAAAAAAAAAACAGATAGAGATTTCTTTGTATTGTGTGCCCAAAAAATACAAATAATTAAATGATAAATATATTAATCAGCCAATCTTTTATAAGAGAATAATCACAATCATAATTATTATCATCCTCCTCAGCCTCAAAATTGTTATGATCATTATACCTGCTCATGACTTCATTATAGTCAAGGCTGGAGATGTATGCGACCTGTGGTCGGAGGCAACATGAATGTCCGGAGGCATTTTTAGGGGGAAAAATTCAAAAAAATAACTGTTGGGCTATAATATAGTGTACAGATATCATTTAGGTCTGGAGGCATTTTATCAAGATAATTTACATGGTCGGAGGCACAAATATTTTTTTTGAGGCCTGATTATGATCATTTGCTGTCATCATCATCATTACCAACATGGAAATCATCATCCTAGAAATTGTCGTGCTCATTAGCATTATCATCACCATTGTTGTAGTCTGAAGTACTACTGTACTGTAAATGACAACACAACAAACGAAGTGCTTTCTTTTCTATTTAATCTCAAAGTGTATAGCATTGTTGATTTTTGTAAATTTTATAATTTATATTTTACAAAAGGTACTGGTAATGGATGAAAGAGTGTTCATCGTTTTACCTTCTATGATTTTTATAGTTTTAAATTGTTTTAAAATATTTTTGCTAAAGTATTATACTGTATTGTCTTTCATTTTATATGTTGTGCATTAAAATCTCAGCCAAGCTAGCACATCAATTTGTTTCAAAATTATTCGTTATCAAAATACAATGTATACACATACGTTCATTGTACTGTATTGAATTATTTCCGAAGATTTGTACTGGGGATAGTGGTATACATTGCTGAATGTAAGGGAATGAGCTGTTAGCCTATCGTATGTACTATAGCCTCCCCATTGTGTGGTAGGGTGCCAGTCCATTTCCATGTCCCTTTAACCTCCCCAGTATATGTCAACCAGGTACCTATTTGTACAATAGGGTAAAGTGCTTTTGCCCACAGACACCAGGGAAATGCACAGCAAAGGTTCGAACCTCAAAGCTCAGACACCGAAAAGCAACCACTACTACACTAGCCTGACACTAGGCAAATGTATTTCCTTCTCACCACCAAATGGTACCTGTCATTTCAACAGTAGTATAACTGGTTGCGTAAACAGCATCATCTCACAAACTTTCACCTACTAATGTCTGCCTTGTACGCATTTGTACCCGATTCAAGTTGGTAGGAAGAACGTTCAATAGACTAACAGCTCAAACATTTAGAGGTATAACCGGCCAATGGGAAGGCTGCTTTTTGTCACATGCTCGATCAAACTGTAGTTGAAGTGCTGTTTCCATCCCATGAATCATAGCAGCATGTTCACCATAAAGTTCCTATAAATTAAAAATATTAATGAAGGGTTCAATTAATATTTGAATCGGTGAATAAATAATAAGGTGTTATTCCCTGAGCAATATTGCAAGCATTAGAATTGTTGCATATACTCAGAAACTTGAGAATAAAAAGCAAAAGTAATACACTAAGCCACATACTTAAAATAAAATATAATTGGTTTATTAAAAACAATATTAATAATCAAGAGTAAATATTTTCGACTTTTTGTCATTTGAAAACTTCATAAACCACCAACCTGCATTTCCTTCAACCGTCGCTGCCCTGGACGTTCTGTTGGTGGCGCTGTACTTCTCTTTAATTTTCTTCCTGAATGAGCTGCAAAAAGTGAGAACACCATACAATATTCACATGAATATTCATACATGCTTTATCATCCATGCATTCATAATCTTCATTATTTTTATTACTTGAATTTAATCGTTCATTGTTTCGCAAACATACTTTTTTATAGATCGCCAGAGGAGGGTGGAAAAGAAATGAAAATAAAATTCTGTCATCTTATTTAGCAAATAGTTTTGGAGGAGAAAATAAAAATAAAGTTTTATTGTTAAATGTAAACAGTGTAGTAATGGGATGGATAAATGCTTTAAATTTATACAATTAGTAATAAGTAATATATATATCATATTTTTTAAAATTTCAAGGCAGCAGTAGGCTTAATAAAAATAAAGGAACATTTTTTTTTGGCAGCGAGTGCTATAAATAAAATAAGTCTTGCCTTATTAATAATATTAGCTAGTCTAAATTGTGGCAGTTCATTGTAATACTGTACTTTACTACAGTGGTTGTGAATAATGTTTTTCTTATTACCAGAATTATCTTCTAAATCCTTAGTCTCCTGAGATTTTCCTGTAAAAAAACAATCAAAATATTCATATTGTATTATGATTTAATAACATTTTAAAAATTTGACCCCTAAAAAAAAATTTTGGAAAATACGATAATGTTATTTATGTGTTATCAGTATAATAAAATATAATTGTAATATAAAATGTACTAAAATAATTTTTTTTAAGGATAGTAAATCAAAAAAGGTAATGTATAAATCTCACGTCTTTCTTCTTTAAATTTTGCTGAAACAGCAAAGAAATTACGTAATTCATCGCTGATCTCCATCTCAAAACTATCATCAGATTGGCTCTCATCAATGTCAGAGTTCATAGTATTGGGATCATCAATCACATGACCTTCAGACTGCTGCGAATGTGAATGCATTGGATGTGATGGGTTTCTATAGCAACCATTAATCTCTGTCTCTTATACACATCTAGATGTGTATAAGAGACAGGTTATGATCTATGGTCTGACAGAAGATGGTGGAAAGGGTAAATCATGTGTCATCTTAAGTATTATTGTACAAAAGTCATTAAAAAAAAAATACAACACCACACGCTTCCTGATAACCGAATCCCATGTGAATGCTTTATAAGTAAACATTATAAACAGTAAGGAGGCATAGGGCATAGGCACACGCTCCTGCTGGGAGCCTAATTTTAAAAATATTCTGATCAAATATGTAAATTTTTTAAAGTTACTTACAGTTTAGCTTTCCCTGAATTGCTATTGCCAGCTGGTGTATAACAATATTGTCTAGCTGATGGAGCCTTATCATAATTTTTCATTATCGTCATTATCAAAATAAAGATCCCAGAATCAACAAAATTTGCAATTTGGAATGTTATTCTGTGTTCCAATAAACATGAGATACACAAATTATGAAAAAATGTAAAATATATTTAAAAAAATGACGACTATAGTCCTACATGAATTTGCCAGATATGATGAAAATGTAAAAATAATTTCCGTAAGGGTGCTTAAAATATTTTTGGCACTTATTGAGGGGCGCTTATTCAAACGGGCCGCTTATTCGAACGGGGCGCTAATGAAAACAGTGGAAATTGATGAGGCGTTTATGCAAATAGATGAAAATTCAAGAGGCGCTTTTTTAATGAATGACCAATTCAATTTCTGGCCATCTAGAGGTGCCATAGTCACAAATGTTCTTACCTCAGCCCCAACCATGGTGGGGCTGAGGTGGTCGATCCTCCATCTGTGAAAGTACTTCCACTGCCCCCACCCCCATCCCTCTAATTTGAATTTCTGGATCCACCACTGCATTACACACATAGAGGCCAGATCTGGGCATTTTCAGCAATAATTTCAGGTTTGCTTTAACCTAGGCAACAGAGTTATGACTCAAATTATGTAACATATTAATATATTACTAATTAATGTAGATATGGTTTGTACTTTGCACCTTGCACCAAGGCGAGGCCTATCACGAATCACATGCATCGCATTTGTCACTTGCAATCGTCTCGTTCAACTGTCGTTTGTTATCAAGGAATATAGCCTACTAGGAATCGAACTCAACTTAATGGCAGGCCTTCCAGATCGGACAACTTCTCTGTAAAATAGATTTAGTAAATATTTTTATATTCTATTTATATTCTGTCTTTTTCGCGGCATCATGGCTGGTCTCCGACAATTTAGACTTCTTTTTTGGAAGAACTGGATATTACAAAAAAGGAAACCTGTTGTGACGTTATTTGAAATCGGATTGCCTGTTGTATTCTCAGCCGTTCTACTTATCCTAAGGGGTTATGTAGAACCGAAAAACTATACAGAGCCTGCTATTTATGGCGACTTTAGTGTTGGAAATCTACCATGGAATCTTACTCCTCCTGTACACAGAATCTTGCCGCCATATTACTGGGATGTTTTCTATTCTCCAAACATATCTGTCGTTGATGATGTCATGGCGAATTTTAAAAACAACCTCGATAGAAGGGCAATTAGAGTAGATTCAAGTAAGTCAAATTTTTGGAAATTAAGAACAATTTAATTATCATAATCGTCATTATCATTGTCATAAGGGCAGACATTAACACAATCGTACGATAAATCACATTCCAAATTTCTTGTAAATTAATGAAACATGATAAAAACGCACATCCGATCAGGGAACTGTGAAATGTAATTTCACTATCTCCCGGCACACATGAAACTCACAGGGTTATTATAAGTTATAAGAATTAGGCCTTCAAGTGTATACCGTAAATGCTCGAATAAGCGCCGTGATGCTCATGTTTGTAGTCTTCAGTGGTGCGCTTATTCGAGAGCGGCGCTTATTAAAAAAAATATTGGCATGAGTGTTTTCCCATACTAATTCCGTAGTTCGGTAGGTCTATCACAATAAACAATTATATATTAAAAAATATTTATTCATTTTAACACCGTATACATTGTATTTTAAAACCCTGTTTCTCTGTATTTCATTACACACAGTGTAATATCCTTTCGATTAAGCGCCGCGGCGCTTATTCGAGAGCGAAGTTTAGTGTGGCGCTTATTCGAGCATTTACGGTACGATACAATTGTCAGTTTCTTTCACTGTAACGTGCGTATCATAGTCACTGTACTAACATTATGTTTAATTATCACTTGACATTGTACGGGAGATCACAGATCAAGTCTATGCCTCACATGGTGAGCAGCTATACTGATTGCTTATTCTTATACACTTTGCAGCAACTGGATTTAATAACGAAGAGGATTTGCTGGAAGCTGTTAGAAATGAAAACACGTCGTACTCCAGTGTTCTCGGCGCCGTGGTATTTAATAACGACTTTCCAGATCCATATAGTTTGCCTCTCAATGTTAACTACAGCATTCGTTTGAGTCCGAATCCACGCAATGTGCTCATTGACTCATTTTCTGAGAGTCAGCGATGGTACACGGCGTTCCTGTATCCTCTATATCAATCACCAGGCCCCAGAGAAAAAAACGAAACATACGGCGGTAGTCCAGGTTAGTAGGCCCATGTCTAAAATGTTGTCCACACCAAATTTTCCTTGACAAAAACTGTTCTATGTCAATATATAATCATGATGTGCCTATATATGGTCATGAAATTGATGTGATGTCATCATGACTATACTTAGGCATGTCACATGTTTGTCAAACAATATTTACCGTAATAGTTTGGTGAGGGTAAAACAAATAACATATAACTGATGAGGAACAATAAAATGAATACACAGTAAAAATAAATAATAATTTTTAGTGTTTCACAATAATATTCTTCTTTTTATGCCTGTATTTAATCCTTTAATTTTTATGTAGTTTTAAGTAAGTATTTATTTAAAATTGTAATCTCTCGCAATTCAGCATTTTCTTGATCTGTAAATTCATTCTTTACTGATGCATGCTTTTAATTCTGTAGATTTAGGTAGTTTTAATTAAGTAATGTTTCTATATGTTATATAAATTGTAATCTGAATTCACCAATTTTGCTGCTATTAGAGAAGTTTAATAAAATGAATTTTTAATTTTAATTTTCGAATAAATGCGCCGGGGCGTTTATTGCTGAGGAGGGTTTTTGCGGGGACATCTATTTGAGGGAGGTGTTTACTAGTACTACAACAACAATGAGGTCCAATGGTGGGTGGTAGGGGTGGGGGTGTTATTCGAAGGTGCGTTTATTCAAAGCGGGACGTTTATTCGAATACAGTAATAATCAATATGATAGTGGGCTTCAGAATTTATTTTTTTATTTGTAATAATTTGTAAAATCAATACTTTTTTTTTCAGGTTACCAATCTGAAGGATTTTTGCCTATTCAGCACGCTATCGACAAAGCTTTAATTCAATACCTTGGGTACTCACTTGAAAATATCACAACCAGGATGCAGAGATACCCCTATCAGTCTTATTTTGATGACCCGTTTGTAATCTTTATTCAAACTAATGTGCCCGATCTCATCATGATCAGCTTGGTATTTGTCGCCCTCAACATCGCAAAAAATGTCGCATACGAAAAAGAGAAGAGGCTTAAAGTAAGATTTTTGTTTGTAATACTGTAATCTACGAAAACCCATTAGTGCCACTAAAGTATATGTTCAGTAATCCGTAATTACGAATTACTAATATGGATTACTGAACATATACTTTAGTGGCACTAATGGGCTTTCGTATTAATCAGAATATTTTGGTTTAAGCTAAAACACAAATACAGCACCCGGTTTTCAAACACATCATTTAAAAAATAAAAAAAACTTGTACCGAATAATCTCAGTTTTGAAATAAGTAAAGGCCCAGTTGTTAACCCAAAACCGCTTTCCAAAGACGGACCGCGAGGCTCAAAATTGACCACGATATGATGAGACTTCGTTTAGAAAAACCGATAAAAGCAACCGTGAACCTCACATGCGCAATATAAGCTTTCCAATAAGATATTTAGTAAATAATTCATGATATAATATATCTAAACACTTATTTCTATATTATATCATTATATTATATATATATATATATTATATATTATATATATAATTGTATATATTATTATATCATTATAATATATATATTTATTATTATCATTATAATATATATAATTATATTATATCATTATAATATATATAATTATTATTATTATTTTTATCTTCTGCGAGATCCAACATGTCATTATTTCTAAGTTTTATTTGTGATTATATATTACAGGAGTCGATGAAGATGATGGGGTTAAGTAACTGGGTACACTGGCTGGCGTGGTTCATAAAGTACCTTATTTACCTGACTATCACAATATCAATCATGACACTGTTTTTTACGGTAACCGTGAAGAAAGTAAATGCAGGCGTCTTGAATAACACGGATCCGTCGGTGTTTTTTGTGTTTCTTCTTCTATACGCAATTGCCACTATCAACTTGTGTTTTCTCATTAGCGTATGTTTTTCAAAAGGTTAGTCGACCTGTTATCCAGTGCAAACTGCGTCGTATTTCAGTTGTAGGCCTACGACCGTCGGCCAACGAATCCAACTCCGCTGCCTGTGAACGATAAACGACGCGAAGTTGTCTGCCCATCGGTGGCAATAAAAATGGATCGTCTTAAAAAACGATCCCTTGCGCGCGTGTTGTGACGTTCTGTTCTTCATAGAATCGCGTCGCGACAACCGTCGGTGCAGTGACTTCGCATGGCGCCGTGCATTACCCATGCGATGACGCGCATGCTCCGTTCGTTGCCTATGATGTTTGCTAGTTTAACGCGCACGATGCAATACAACGTTGTAGAAGTTATACTGATCAATTGTTATTCTACTGCCTTAATTTTTCACCCCCAGCAAACAGTGCAGCAGTAGCAGCTGGTTTACTTTGGTTCCTTACATACCTACCTTTTTGGTTTGTTGTGATTCGATACCGCACACTGACAGCAGGTACTAAGGTGGGACTGTGCTTTCTTTCAAATACATGCATGGCAATGGGCGCTTTAGTCATTGGCCTTTACGAAGGAACCGGTAAGTATAAAGTAATATAAAGCCCTGTCCAGACTATCAAATTTTATTTGACAAAAACATACGACATGCCTAAACAAGGTAATGATGACATCATATCATAACCATATATAGGTACATCATTACTATATATGGACATACAACATTTTTTTGTCAAAAAAATTTGATAATTTGAACAGAGCTAAATATGTATTTAAGCAATCACACAATCTGTCCGTATCATACAATCGCTACAGGTCGCTAAAGCGTTCACTGCAATCATTGCACTGCGTAGCTGTCCCTGACGCAATCGGGGACGCTCCCTGATTAAACTGACCAATCAGCGTCACGAAAGGAGTCGGCGATAGCACGTAGCGATTTTTATGGAAACCAAACTTTACTGTACTTAGAGCTGAGATCATAAAAATGATTCCAAGCATACCGGTAAAATTGGTGACGAACGTTTTGTGGCTATAATATTTTTAAATAATGACCATAATCAAATGTATACGTATGGAAATCATTATTCTTGGCATATTTTGCGTATATAGATTGATGTGAATAGACATTAAACATTTTTGGAAGACAATTATTGTCGGCATGCTATTAGCGTGAAGATTTGTACAATTTGTAAGCCTAAATGTTGTTTTACTTCTTTTGAAGTACCTACTCTATTGTAATATTGTAGTTTTTTGGTTGGTCGGAGGTGACTTTCAATGAGATATGTATAAACACAGTTCTTTTGTACCAATATACCGCAAACTTTTATTCAGCATCAACTATTCTGCTGTACATATATACAATCGACTACTAACTCCAGGTTACTCAGATGTTAGAGTTGAACCCATTCAGTGGCGTCAGTTCTTAATCTCTTCTCTCTGGTGTCTGATCACTACTCTATCTGATTCAGTGAGGTGGGGTGTTTGCCTATTATACTCAAGGTAATGGGTGTTTCTCGATTAGGTCACCCCATAATTTTAGAGTTTCTGATTGGATCGTAGAGAAATTCTTTCTCTATGATTTAATAACCTGTTTACCAAAAAGTTGTTAATTCAGATATATTACAAACTTCAAGACGTAGGCTTAAAAATATCAATCATAGATTCATAGCGTGAAAAAGGTCAAGTCCAATTGACTAGGGTAAAGTTATAAATGACCAATTGTACGATAGATTATTTGTATACTCAGGTTGACTATTCAAGCTGTCAAATCAATTTAAGACATTTAACAGGTGAAGGGGTATCGATGATATTCAAATTCCAATGGTTATATAAGTTAATATTATTGAACCTTAATACTACATTACACTATCAGCTATCTCACATATTCCTATCAGATGAGTGACGTCAGTGTGCCATTGCTACATATCTTTATGTACTCTAACCTATCTGTAAACAGTATATTGTGACTGATAAAGATCTAATTGACTAAACTTGCATTTAAAAAAACCAAAACACGTGTAAGTACAGTAGAAAGGAAATGCGGTTCCTTATTCGAATAGTCCCATAATGGAGCGATTCCGTTATGGGAGTACATGGTGACAAACAGAGGTGGTCACTACGGCATCAAAGCACTAGACTCTATCCACACTACCAATGTAGGCCTATCTGACAAGAATGAGACATGCCCCCACATTTTGGCGATATATAGGCC
>NW_022684135.1:901655-906921 GCF_011630105.1 Anneissia japonica | reverse complement strand
ATAAGAGACAGTATATACACACAGCGGCAAGGTCCATTTATTACATCTACAAAAAAATACACCTTTTCAGCAATATCGCGGTAAATGTGATTAAAAAACAGTTATTATGAACCATTTGCACAGTATAACGAACACGTGACTTATTTACAGGTGAAGGAGCTCGATGGTATAATATTGGAGAACCAGTAACGGTTGATGATAATTTTCCTTTGAGTTGGGTCATGTACATGCTGTTGCTAGATGCCATCATCTACGGTCTTCTCACGTGGTATATTGATGCTGTTTTTCCTGGGGATTACGGGATTCCCCAGCCTTGGTATTTCCCCTTCACGGTACGTCATTTTTGATATGTAACAGGATATGATTCTACAAAGTAGAAGAAGAAATAATATTGATGATGATGATGGTGATGATGATAGTGATGTGTATGTAAACCTAATGAAACAACACAAACTATCTTACAGAAATCATATTGGTGTGGTATGCCAACGACCGTGCATGCTGGGGAGCACAACCACCCTCTTGAAGAAAAGAAATACCAGAACGAAACATTATTCGAGGCGGACCCAAGGGGGCTGAATCCGGGAATTCAGTTCAGGAATCTGAAGAAGGTTTGGTTGAATACTCTATAGGCCTATTCTAAATAACCAACTTAAAAACATAATTATAAACAACCATTTCATTTAGCATCCTGGTCGCCCCACACACATCCACAGGAAGATCAAAGTAACTGCGCAAGCCCAAACAGAAAAGACAATTTTCAAACGAAGCAGGGAAGCATTATTATCATATATCAAACATATTATCCATATTTATCTATGTCACAATATAAATAAAAGATATACTTATAGGTATCTATCTCTGCCTTGGGAAAGCAAAGGTACTTCTGAAGCCTCCCCCACCTGGGATACGGTTATTATTATTTTTTTCGTAGTTAAGATTACAAACAGTTAACAATTCTCTCGACTTCTGTTTTGCGCCATGAGCATCTTTGATAGATACTAGCGCATTATAAATGTTCACTATTATTATTATTATTATTATATAACGATATATGAACAAGAGAGAGCAGCAGCAAAATTAGCACCGACAACGACAAGGAAAAAAATGACGATAACGATAACGACAACATTAAAAACAACTATAGCAATAACTATCATAATCAATAATATTATTCTGAAACTGCTGTGCCCTCCCGTTTGAAAATTCTGGATCCTCCCCTGCCGCTGTTGTACGCCTAGTTTCTATTCCCCACGCAGGTATATTGTCCCTGGGCTACAATGAAAAATATATCTGAAAAAGATTATGCCATCCTGGTTAAAGTTATTAATAAATAAGTAAAATACATACTGTAGATAAACCAACCATCTGGGGATAGATTAATTAATGAGAAGCATCATTATATTGTGATTGAAAATGACCAAAAAAACCCTAATATTGTATAAATTTACGTACGTAAAATAATATTTGACATCGTTGGAATGCTTGTACAGTATTTACATAAATAACAATTTCTTGGTTTCATACAGGTGTTTGGCAAAAAGATAGCAGTAAACGAAATTTCACTAGATATGTACGAAGGGCAAATAACAGTTCTTCTTGGGCACAATGGTGCAGGAAAGACAACTACGATGTCGATGCTGGTTGGGCTGATACAGCCGACAGGCGGGAGGGCATACGTCAATGGGTATGATATCAGACGAGAAATAGAAGGTGTACGCTCAAGCCTCGGCCTCTGTCCCCAACATGATGTGTTGTTTGATGAACTAACGGTAGAAGAACATCTGAAATTTTTTGCAAAGGTTTTATTTTCTTTTCGTTCTACGTATATTAAAGCTGGCCACTCACTGCGACGTACGACGGTCGTACGAGGACTTCGGCTCCACTCATGTGAGTGCCAGACGACGCGACGTCGTCTGCTGATTGTCGGTGGCGGTCTGAACGTATTGTCATTACAAAAAAACGTCGGTGCGTTGCGTTCGTCATGGGCCATCGGCCGACGACCGTCGGGGTCAGTGAGTGTCGGGCTTTGTTATTATTAGGCCCTATAAAAAATATGATTATTTTATCACCCTATCTGGGCAGGAAAAGTGATGAGGGAGGGAGGGAGGCTTTTTTTTTTATTTTTTTTTATTTTGCTAAAGCCAAATATTACCCTTGGGTTGTTTGCTGGTGCATTGATATTCAAAGTAAAACATGATTTAGATAATGCAAAAAATATCTACTAACTATTTAATAAAATAAATGAAAAAGAATAAATAAATAAAATTAAAAAAAAAAAAATTCAATTTTTTTTTTTACAAAAAAAAAAAAAAAAAAAAATTGTTTTTCCCCAGTACCATAGAAGGCATGCGCGCGAGGGTGATAAACTAATAGTTTTTTTTATTGGGCCTTATTCTCTCTGATATTTTAGTACTGGTGGATTTGTTGTTTAACAGTACTGTTCATAATGTATTACGGTTTTCTAGTTAAAAGGACTGAAGGATCCAAAAGAAGTGAAAAGTGAAGTAGATCATTACATCGAGGCTACTGGTCTGTCGGAAAAACGGAACCAATTGTCCAAGTCTCTCTCAGGTGGTATGAAGAGGAAGCTGTCGGTCGGTATAGCTCTAATTGCAAACTCCAAGGTAATTTGAAACCACTTAATAGGCAGCTTATACGAGACATTTAACCGCTCAACTAATGGAGGATAAAATGATTTGTCGTCTTTTTAAGACGATTGCTTTATCATCAACACAATTCTTTCCCCCGTCCCACCGATATACCGAATTAACATCATCATGAAAATTTGAATACGCTCGTTTTCATCAATGTAATGCATTTTAATGAATGATAATAATTAACGTAATGTTAAAAATAGATTTCTAATGACTTTACCAATGGTAGGTTGTGATGTTAGATGAGCCAACATCAGGTATGGACCCAGATGCGAGACGATTTACATGGGATTTGTTGCAACGTCATAGGGAAGGACGCACCATTCTACTGACGACTCACTTTATGGACGAAGCTGACCTTCTGGGTGACCGTATTGCTATTATGTCAACTGGAGAATTTCAGTGCTGTGGCTCGTCACTATTTCTCAAAAAGAACTACGGTAATTTTAACACATTTTCTAGTAGTGAGGTTTTTTGTAATTGAAACATCGATGTGAAACTATGAGATGATTGTGTTAGCTACATTTATATACGTCTTTGCATACATCCAGGTGTTGGGTACCACATGGTGATTGTGAAGAAGTCTGATTGTGATGTACATCGCTTGACAACCGTCATTCAAAAACACGTTCCTGATGCGGAGTTAGAAAGCAACGTTGGTTCCGAAATTTCATTCGTTCTGCCGAGTGAATCATCTGGAAAATTCGAGGTACTTTTTGAAGAGTTAGAAAGTAACAAGTCATCTTTTGGGATTGCAAGTTACGGTGCGTCTGTCACAACCATGGAAGAAGTTTTTCTTAAGTAAGTAGTATAAACTGCTCCCACTATGTTAAGCTCTGTTCACGCTGTCAACTTTTATATAACAAGTTTGTGTGATGTGCCCAAGTATGGGCATGATGGTGACACCTAAATATGATATCACATTGCTTGTGGATAGCGCTTTAGCCTATCTTTCTAATAGCAAAGATACTAGAAACGCTAGTTCTCCACAAAAACAAAACCTTTTCACCGAAATGCATGGTGGGAATACAAACAATGGGGCGCCGCGTACGGCTGGATCTAAAAAACTTCTGCCACCGTTACATAACTGTGATAACATATCCTCCTTTTTTGGAGGTTGAAATCGTTGCCATTATCCATAAGACACAAACAAGTAGGTATAAATAAATCAAAACAATAAAAATGACAGACACAAAAGCGCAGATTCGTATGACCGGACGCGATTTTTTTTTCCGTACGAAACATTTGCATCAAACTTCACTCGGGCCATCTCGGATTGACTCGACTCGTGTTCGATACGAGGAACAAGAGCAGACACTTCGCAATGTCGTGACGCTCGAGTTTTACTTTTATGGCTCTTTCTATGTTTACCTACGGTAGGCCTATGAAATCTTACGGATTTATGGGATGTATGTGTGTAACTAACTGTGACCTTCTTGTATGTTATTAAATGTTAGTATAATATTTAAAACAACAGCTAATACCCTCTTATAAAGTGTAGATAGGACGTACACCAAAGGCTGACAGAAAGAAGATAAACTACAGGCCTAAAGCAGGCTGAGTTAAGTCCTACCTACCATAGGCCCTCCCTAAACTAGGCCTAACTATGTCTCTAGGCTGACACCAACAGTCACGCTTCACATGACGTTGATTGATATTTTGAAAAAAAGGGGGAAAAATTGAAGCATGAAATAAAAAATAGAATGCATAAGAGAAATATTATTAAATAATACCGTAATAAATAAAATATACCATTCCGGCGTTATTAAACATGGCCAAACTATCCCTGTAATGTAATTAATGTTAAATAATAACAATAATAATAATAATAATAATAATAATAATAATAATAATAATAATAATAATAATAATAATAATAATAATCATTTTAGCATTATTACCTTGGCCTAAGCCTTGGCTTAATCAATAACCTATTTACTAGGCCTATAATTAATAACTAGCCCAAGGGAATATCTTTTGTGCTATTTCCCCTTAAACGTCGTTTTTTTTTAAATGTTCTCTAATTTCTCCATTGTCTAAGTTCCTAAGGTAGGTTTTAATAACATAATAATTAATAATAATAATGAATAATAATAATAGGCCTAATAATAGTAAATAATAATCATTTCGGCATTAATTAACTTGGTCTAGCCTTGTAATCAAGAACCTGCAGATACTATTTACCATATAACTAGCCTTAGGCCTCATTTATACATTCATTGGTGCTCTGCCATTTTGGCAGGTCTTTGCCATCCAGTATTTAGAGCTGCCTATTCTCAACTCTTCTCATAATTTGAAAATAACTGGATCACCCTGTTTCATTTGATAAAGAAACGCGCTATTCCTTCCTCTTTGTGCTTTCCCCTGAAAGCGTATATTGTTAGTAGTTAATAGGCCTAGGTAAATATGCAAAACCCAGATCTAACGAAAAAAAATAAATAAATAAAATTGTCACAGTATTTAACTCAAGTTCAAATAACACTTTCCATTACTCGTGCAGCTCACATTATATGTCATTTTAAACTACCCATTAGTATTAGCATGGTAACATATTTTTTTTAAATCAGACAGCGACGTTCTCTCAGAAGTTGTTTTGCATTTTGTACGTT